>NC_050506.2:2818153-3025653 GCF_012460135.2 Molothrus ater | reverse complement strand
GTAAACTTTCCTTTTGGTTACACTGCATTGTAAACTTTCCTTTTGGTTACACTGCATTGTAAACTTTCCTTTTGCTCACAATGCATTGTAAACTTTCCTTTTGCTCACAATGCATTGTAAACTTTCCTTTTGGTTACAATGCATTCTATACTTTGGTTTTGGTTACAATGCATTGTAAACTTTCCTTTTGGTTACAAGGCATTGTAAACTTTCCTTTTGGTTACAATGCATTCTATACTTTGGTTTTGGTTACAATGCATTCTATACTTTGGTTTTGGTTACAATGCATTGTAAACTTTCCTTTTGCTTACAATGCATTATAAACTTTCCTTTTGGTTACAATGCTTTATAAACTTTTCTTTTGGTTACAAGGCATTATAAACTTTCCTTTTGGTTACAATACATTCTATACTTTGGTTTTGGTTACAATGCATTGTAAACTTTCCTTTTGGTTACAATACTTTATAAACTTTCCTTTTGCTTACAATGCATTATAAACTTTTCTTTGTTGAGCATCTTCACACAGTAGAACCAATCTCTACCTTAACTTTTATCTCTAGCCCATCATAACTGCTATAATTACCATATTCATGCCACTGTTCTCCAATCACTACAAGTCAGTACATTACACTTTAAGCCAGAAGCTGTTTTTCAGTTTTCTTGCAGTAGAAAATTCTGAGACCTTTTTTCTACTTGCAGCTTTGCTGCCTTGTTTGCCTGTGGAATCTTTCTGCTTGGTAAAAATATCTTCTTGTTTGGGGTGGGTTTATCCTTTGCTCTAAGCCATAAAAACCCTTCTAACCAACATAAAATACCCTTGGCCTCCTTGCTTATCCAGTCAGACTGGCTCTGCAATTCTTTTCTCCTGTATCAGAACTTGCTTCCATCTCTGTTTCACTCTCAGGTTCTGCATTCACAGATCTTTCTGCCAAGCCACGCATCTGTGAGATTTTCCTGTCAAACTTTCCTCCCTCCCAACAGTGGGAAGAGAGCTGGGGCTGAGCTTCCATGCTCTCCACAAAACCATTTCTCTTTTCATGGCTTGCGGAACCCATTCTGTTCACGCTTTTTTCTTTCTTTTTTTCCCCTCCTTTTATGATGCAAATCCTTTTGTTTCCCTCAGGCTGAATGGGGTAAGAACCCGAAACCCGCCGGTTTTGAAAGGCTGCATGCAGGAGTCCAGCAGAGAAGGGTGAAGAGAAATTCCCTTTCACATTCTGCACAAGAAGCAGCAGAAAATCAGCGATTGAATAGCTTCAGCCAACTGCTCAATAACTCTGATTATTCCCCTGATAAACACATTAAATGTTTATAAATCACTGAAAGGGATGGAGAATCCTGATCAGTCCCTGTGAAACGTGGAAATGAAGGGGAAATACCAGCATTGAATAAACCTCTGTGTTTGACCGGGCATCAAATTGGAAAATCTGCTCCACAATCCCAGAATGGTTTGGGTGGGAAGGGCCTCAAATCCCGGCCATGGCAGGGGTCAAACCCCGGGGTCCGACCCGGCTTTGGGCAATTCCCGAGATCCAGGGCGGTGAATTCTCCGTGCCAGGGCCTCCCCAGGAATTCCTGCCCAAAATCCCATCGCAGCCTCGCCTCTGGCATTTGGAGCCATCCCCCCCTTTGTCCTTCGTCACTCCAGGCCCTCACAAAAACCTCTCCCCATCTTTTCTGTGGGTTCCTTCAGGGCCTGGCAGGTGGAATTTCGGTCCTCATTCATCACCTGCAGGAGAAGCTCGGACAACGCCCAGGATCCTCCATCCTCCCATCTACTTCCACACCAAAATCACAAAGCTCTAAAAACAAAAAAAAAAAAAATCCCAAAACTCTAAAAAAATATCCCAAAACTCAAAAAAAAAACCAAAAAAAACCCCCAAAACTCTAAAAAAAAAAAATTCCCAAAACTCTAAAAATAAATCCCAAAACTCCAAAAAAAAACCCAAAACTCTAAAAAAAAAATTCCCAAAACTCTAAAAATAAATCCCAAAACTCTAAAGAAAAAATGCCAAAATTCTTTTAAAAAATCCCAAAATTAAAAAAACCCCGAACTCTAAAAAAAAAATAATTCCAAAACCCTAAAAAAAAATCGCAAAATTCTAAAAAAATCCCAAAACTCTAAAAAAATCCCAAAGCTCTAAAAATAAATCCCAAAACTCTAAAGAAAAAAGACCAAAATTCTCTAAAAAAATTCCCTAAATTCTAAAAAAAAAATCTCAAAACTCTAAAAAAATACCCCAAAACTCTAAAAATAAATCCCAAAGCTCTAAAGAAAAAAAACCAAAATTCTTTAAAAAAATTCCCAAAATTTAAAAAAAAATCCCTGAACTCTAAAAAAATACCCCAAAACTCTAAAAAACCAAAAAACCAAAACTCTAAAAAAAATCCTAAAACACTAAAAAATTCCTAAACCCTAAAAAAATCCCAAAACCCTAAAAAAATCCCCAAACCCTAAGAGAAAAAATCCCAAACCCTAAAAAGCAATTCCCAAGCTCGCCAAAGCCCGTGAAGAACTCCACCATTTTCTGTTCTCTGTTCACTTCCCACTCTTGCGGACCCCAACCCATCCCAAAGGCCTGGAAGCTTCTCCACGGGTTCAGGAGCTCCAGGACCCCTCGGAGCGGACGGAAAAACCTCCCCGGAGCTTCCCCGGCTCCCAGCCAGGCTCATCCCCCCCCAGGGCCCAGGGATGCAGGGGCAGCCCCAGCTGCTCTGGGCAATCTGTTCAATGTGTTTAATCCCAAATGTCCAAAAATTGGGGAGCTCAGGAGGTTCAGATCCTCACTCCCCCCCAGTTTAGTGCAAGGGGATTTATGGTAGGGAGAATTCTCCTGTTCTCATGGAACCATGGAATGGTTTGGGTTTAAAACTCCTCCAGTGCCATGGCAGGGACCCTTCCACCATCCCAGCCCTGTCCAACATGACCTTGGCCATTTCCAGGGATCCAGGGGCAGCCCCAGCTGCTCTGGGCAATCTGTTTAATGTGTTTAATCCCAAATGTTCAAAGTTTGGGGAGCTCAGGAGTTTCAGCTCCTCACCCCCAGTTTAGGTGCAAGGGGATTTTTGGTGGGGAGAATTCTCCTGGCTGATGTTCTCATGGAACCATGGAATGGTTTGGGTTTAAAACTCCTCCAGTCCCATGGCAGGGACCCCTCCCACCATCCCGGGGGCTCCCAAGTGTCCAACCTGGGCCTGGGCACTGCCAGGGGCAGCCACAGCCACAGATCAAACACAATCAATCTTATTAAACACAATAAATAAACAGTAAATTTTCATGTGTTTAATCCAAGCATCCAAAGATTGGGGAGCTCAGGAGGTTCAGATCCTCAGCCCCAGTTCAGGTGCAAGGGGATTTTTGGGCAATGGAACCATGGAATGGTTTGGGTTGGAATAGACCCAAAAACTCATCCAGTGCCATGGCAGGGCCACCTCCCACCATCCCAGGGGGCTCCAAAGTGTCCAACCTGGCCTTGGGCACTGCCAGGGGCAGCCACAGCCACAGATCAAACACAATCAATCTTATTAAACACAATAAATAAACAATACATTTTCATGTGTTTAATCCAAGCATCCAAAGATTGGGGAGCTCAGGAGGTTCAGATCTTCATCCCAACCAGTTTAGTGCAAGGGGATTTTGGGGCAATGTTCTCATAGAACCATGGAATGGTTTGGGTTGGAATAGACCCAAAAACTCCTCCAGTGCCATGGCAGGGACCCTTCCACCATCCCAGCCCTGTCCAACCTGACCTTGGACATTTCCAGGGATCCAGGGGCAGCCCCAGCTGCTCTGGGCAATCTCTTTTCATGTGTTTAATCCCAAATGTTCAAAGTTTGGGGAGCTCAGGAGTTTCAGCTCCTCACTCCCCCCCAGTTTAGTGCAAGGGGATTTTTGGGCAATGTTCTCATGGAACCATGGAATGGTTTGGGTTGGAATAGACCCAAAAACTCATCCAGTGCCATGGCAGGGACCCCTTCCACCATCCCAGCCCTGTCCAAGCTGGCCTTGGACATTTCCAGGGATCCAGGGGCAGCCCCAGCTGCTCTGGGCAATCTCTTTTCAAGAGTTTAATCCCAAATGTTCAAAGTTTGGGGAGCTCAGGAGTTTCAGCTCCTCACCCCCCCAGTTTAGGGATTTTTGGGGGCAGAATTCTCCTGAGCAATGAATGAACCATGGAATGGTTTGGGTTGAAACAGACCCAAAACCTCCTCCAATCCCACGACAAGGACATTTCCCACCATCCCAGGCTGATCCCAGCCCTGTCCAGCCTGGCCTTGGACATTTCCAGGGATCAGGGGCAGCCCCACTGCTCTGGGCAATCTGTTCAAAGTGTTTAATCCCAATGTCAGCTCATCCATAGTGAGCTCAGGAGTTTCAGCTCCGTTTGCAGCTCCTCACCCCCCTTTAGGTGCAAGGGGATTTTTGGGCAATGTTCCCATAGAACCATGGAATGGTTTGGGTTAAAATAGACCCAAAACCTCCTCCAGTGCCATGGCAGGGACCCTTCCACCATCCCAGGGTGCTCCAAGCCTGGCCTTGGCCATTTCCAGGGATCCTGGGCACCTGTGCCAGGGCATCCCCACCCTCCAGGGAGGAATTCCTGCCCAAAATCCAACCCTGCCCTCCCCTCTGTCAGCTTGAAGCTGTTCCCCCTTTGTCCTGCCTCTCCATAATACGTAAATAAATAAATCAAATGATTTCTTTTGGTAAATAATCTCTGTCCATCCTCCTGGTTGGCTCCTTCAGGTGCTGATGGCCACAGTGAGCTCACCCTGAAGCCTTTTTCTTCCACACCTGCTTTAATTCAATATTTAATTAAAGATGAACTTCTTTATTCCACTGAGGTCTATTTTGTGTGTGCTTTTCCTGTGAATTAAATGCACTTTTCCAGCAGAAATGCATATTTATAGAAGCAAACCCTGGGAGTGTTCAGTGTTGGTTGTTGCCCATGGTCACACAAGGCAAAGGCAGCAAAATTAAAGTGATTTAATTTTTATTTGCACGCTCAATGTGCCTTAACAAATTCAACATACAAGGTAGCATTACAGAATGTAGGTTAGCTTATAGCATTATGCAGTTTCACACAGGTTGAGTTAGGTTTTTTTGCCTTTTATTCTTTTTTTTTAAATTTTATTTTTATTTTTTTCCACACAAAGTTGTAACTGTCCAAGTTCATTTTACAATAGAAGACACAAGGTAAAGAATAACCACACCTGGGAGATTTTACAGTGAGTCTGCTGTCACTTACTGTCTATTTTATGTTTTAAAAAATATATATCTGCACATTTTCAGTTTCCTATTATTCCAGAAGAGTGTTGGAGCTACTCCTACCTGCCCGACAGCCTAAGTCTATTTACCCTGAGCATGTTTCCTTGACAAGAAGTTCATTTTTCCTTTCAACTAAAGGAATCTTAAGATCATCTAGGCTTAGTCATGCTTTTCACACCAAAGGGAGAAGGGAATTTTGTTGCTGCTTTTAGTCCTGGTCAGATCTTTGGAGTGGTGTTGGAAAGCATGAGGAGAAGTGGTGAAAAGTTGCTTGAATTGCAGCAACACAATTGCTTAGTGCAAAAAAATCAGCATTGCAAGAGATTTACAGCAATTTCCAGAGGGGGGAACTCGTTCTCTGAGCCACAGAGCTCGAGCCAGAGAAGATTTGAAGACACTGATAAAATCCACTACAACCTCAGGCAGAAATCCTGGCCATGGGGATGGTGAAGGGGGAAAATCCACGTTTGTGGCTGCTGGGAAATGGAGCCACAGCCTGGGAGAGGGGCTCACAACATGAGGAAAATCAGCTTTCCAAAAAGAAACCGTAGGGGAGACGCCCAAGGGGTGGCACTGCCAAGGGGCTGCTGCTCCCTGGGGAAGCAGGAGAGCCTGGCTCACTTGTTCCCATTTTGGGCAGAGAAGGTGAAAAAGATCATTTTCCCAACAGGGATCTAAAATTCAGCAGCTGAGTCCTGTAAGGAGTTACATTATCTTCATTTTTAAAACAATTCATCTGTTCTTGCATTTCTATTTGCATCCCAGAGGGCTCAAAGCAGTTTGGCTGCCCGGGAGCAACCAAAGATTTGAAAATTTTTGAATTTCCTTTCCTGAAAACCTGGGGCTGTCAAGAGCCTCTCTGTGAACCCAATTCTGCTTCTCCAGAGCCCAGGGAGAATTTTAATGCTAATTATTTGTATAATTTGAATGCTAATTATTTCTAATTCACCAACACTGCTTACCATGAATGATTTGCTGCCAGGTATCACCTCAATGTGTGCCCTGGCTGGGCTGGGAGCAGAATTCCCAAATCCAGGATGCTCTGCTTGCAGCCAGGGCTGTGGGAGCACAGCCAAACTTTACAAACTCCTGCTCCAAATTCCTGCAGGGTCAAAACAGCCTCAGGTGCCTCTGGTCAGGGCCATTTTCCCCTTGCAGGTGGTTCCCTGAAATCAGGATTTCAGGATTCTCCCAAGCTGCCTTGGAGCTCCAGCTCTGGCACATTTTTAGTGCCAGGCTTTGCTCTGTTTTGGGAGCTGCAGGATCATTCCTGATCCAAACTGACCCCAGCATGGATGAGAGGAGGATTTGTCACCTTGCCATGGACCAGCTCTGCCTCCAGGGCCTTTGCCATGACACAGAAATGATCAGAATTTGCTGGGCAATGTTCAAAAGTTTCCTTACCAATCAATGACACATCAGTGTTTGGGTTTTCCTGGAGAAAAGAGAGGAGGGAATGAAATGCAACTGAGCAGGATGGAATGCACAGAGAGGATGGAATAAAATTAAACTGAGCAGGATGGAATGCACAGAGAGGAGTGAATGGAATTAAACTGAGCAGGATGGAATGCACAGAGAGGAGTGAATAAAATAAAATGCAACTGAGCAGGAAGGAATGCACAGAGAGGATGGAATAAAATGAAATGCAACTGAGCAGGATGGAATGCACAGAGAGGAGTGAATGAAATAAAATTAAACTGAGCAGGATGGAATGCACAGAGAGGATGGAATAAAATAAAATGCAACTGAGCAGGATGGAATGCACAGAGAGGAGTGAATGGAATTAAACTGAGCAGGATGGAATGCACAGAGAGGAGTGAATAAAATGCAACTGAGCAGGATAAAATGCACAGAGAGGAGTGAATGAAATAAAATTAAACTGAGCAGGATGGAATGCACAGAGAGGAGTGAATGGAATTAAACTGAGCAGGATGGAATGCACAGAGAGGAGTGAATGGAATTAAACTGAGCAGGATGGGATGCACAGAGAGGAGTGAATGGAATTCAACTGAGCAGGATTTCCCCAACTCCTCCAGCCTGTGTGACCCCACGTGGCAAAGGCAATGGGATCACTTGGCTGGGGTTGGGATTTCAGAGCCCAGCCTTGGATGTTTGTTGTGACCCCACAGCTCCCCCAGGAACACCACAAGGACAAAGATTTCAGTGCCTGACACCCAATTATTTCTCCTCTGGAGGCCAGTGCCATTTTCCCTGTATTTTCCTTTTGTGCCAGTGCAGAATTCTAACCCAGCTCCACATGGAAACGTGGTTGGGGACTCCCAAACCAGCAGAGAACAGAACTGCAAGAACCAATGGGCAGGCAAAACTACCGAGAGAGGAATTCAACAGCAGAATTCAGCAACTTTGGGAGGAGCCTGAGGAACTCAGGCCAGTCCTGGTGACACCAGCACAGACAGCTCGGCACAAACACGACTCCATAGTGACAGATAATTATTGTAATTAAACCTTGCTATTGGCAGGTAGTTCAGTTTGTAGTAGGCATGCAATAGCGTGATTACACTGCTCTATATACTCGTGGTACCTTTTGTTTTGCTTCTTTCTTTCCTATCCTTTATTCCCTATTTTTGTGAGGATTTTAGTGCCCTGCAAAACCCACATCAACTAAAGAGAAGCTTTTTTTTTAATGATTATTTCTTTCTTATAGTTTATTCCCCACCTTATTTTGGTTTTTTTTTTTTTGGAGAATTTTAGTGCCTTGCAAAACCACATCAACTAAAGAGACATTTTAAAATTATCTCTTTCTTATCATTCATTCCCCAATTTTAGGATTTTAGTGCCTTGCAAAACCACATCAACTAAAGAGACTTTTTTAAAAATTATCTCTTTCTTATCATTCATTCCCTAATTTTAGGATTTTAGTGCCTTGCAAAACCACATCAACTAAAGAAACCAATTTTTTAAATGATTTCTTTCTCCTAATTTATGCCCCATTTTTTTTGGATTTTAATGCCCTGCAAAACCACATCAACTAAAGAGAACCTTTTATTAAAAAATTATTTTTCTTATCATTTATTCCCCATCTTATTTTATTTTGTAGAATTTATTCCCTATTTTTTTAGGATTTTAGTGCCGCATCGACTAAAGAAAACAATTTTTAAAAATTATTTCTTTCTTCTAATTTGGTCCCCAATTTTGGGGATTTTAGTGCCTTACAAAAACCACATCAACTAAAGAGAACCTTTTTTTATTATTGTTTATTTCTCATCATTTATTCCCAATCTTATTTTACTTTTTGTAGAATTTATTCCCCTTTTTTTAGGATTTTAGGACCTTGCAAAAACCACATCAACTAGAGAGAAACTTTTTTAAAAATTATTTTTCTTACCATTTATTCCCCATTTTTTGAGTTTTTTAGTGCCTTGCAAAACCACATCAACTAAAGAGAACTTTTTTTTATTATTTCTTTCTTACAATTCATTCCCCAATTTTAGGATTTGAGTGCCTTGCAAAACCACATTAACTAAAGAGAACCTAATTTTTTAAATTCTTTTTTTCTTATAATTTAATCCTCAATTTTAGTGCCTTGCAAAACCACGTTAACTAAAGAGAACCTAATTTTTTAAAATTATTTTTTTCTTACAATTTATTCCCCAATTTTAGGATTTTAGCGCCTTGCAAAACCATGTCAAGAAGAGAACCAAATTTTTTTAAATTATTTTTTTATAATTTATTCCCCAATTTGAGTGCCTTGCAAAACCACGTTAACTAAAGAGAACATAATTTTTTAAATTCTTTTTTTATAATTTATTCCCCAATTTGAGTGCCTTGCAAAACCACGTCAACTAAAGAGATCCTAATTTTTTTTAATTCTTTTTTTATAATTTATTCCCCAATTTGAGTGCCTTGCAAAACCACGTCAACTAAAGAGAACCTAATTTTTATTTTTCCTTATAATTTATTCCCCAGTTTTGTGCCTTGCAAAACCACGTCAACTAAAGAGATCCTAATTTTTTTAAATTCTTTTTCTATAATTTATTCCCCAATTTGAGTGCCTTGCAAAACCACGTCAACTAAAGAGAACCTAATTTTTTTTAATTCTTTTTTTATAATTTATTCCCCAATTTGAGTGCCTTGCAAAACCACGTCAACTAAAGAGAACTTAATTTTTCTTTTTTCTTATAATTTATTCCCCAATTTTAGTGCTTTGCAAAACCACGTCAACTAAAGAGAACCTAATTTTTTTTAATTCTTTTTTTATAATTTATTCCCCAATTTGAGTGCCTTGCAAAACCACGTCAACTAAAGAGATCCTAATTTTTTTTAATTCTTTTTTTATAATTTATTCCCCAATTTTAGCGCCTTGCAAAACCACATTAACTAAAGAGAACCTATTTTTTTTTTAATTATTTTTTTCTTACAATTTACTCCCCAATTTGAGTGCCTTGCAAAACCACGTCAGCTAAAGAGAAACTTTTTAATTCTTTCTTCTCATTTACACCCCATTTTTTTTTTTTTTACCATTTTAGTACCCTGCAAAAACCCACATCAACTAAAGACGACCAAACCAGCTGCTGCTTCTCGAGTTTAGTCCTAGAGCTAAAACAAGCTTGGAGCGTGTCCTAGGCGGGGCTGGGGCCCGCCTTTAGTACTCGCTCAGGCTGTGCCACTTGGCCACGGCCTTGCCGGGGCTGTCGCACACCTGGTGCCAGTGCTCGGAGCCCGCGGCGCCGGCGCTGTGCGCGCCCAGGATCAGCCTCCCCACCGCCTCGTTCTTGGTGGTGCGCTCGAAGTCGATCACCAGGAACTCGATGCTGATGTCGGGCAGCAGATCCGCGGGGATGTCGTAGCTGAAGGACTCGTTGAACACGGGGTTCAAAGTGCATTTCTTGACGTGGGTTTTCTTCTTGGCGATGCGCTTGCGGCCGTAGTAAACGTTCACCTTGACGTAGGGGTCTGCAGGGGGGAGAGGGCAGCCAGTGACACGGCCCAGGGAGCTCCAGCACGGCCTGGGGGCACTGGGATGGACTGCTTGGGGTTGGGGGGACTCAAAAATTCCTGCTCGTCCTGTTCCAGATCTTCTGCTACCCCAGGCAGAGCTTTGGGCTCTGGTGTGGGCTGGGAGGAACCTCAAAATCCCATTCCAGTCCTGCCCATCCCATTCCACACCTTCCTTTAACCCAGATAGAGCTTCTGGCTCTGGTTTGGGCTGGCAGGGACTCAAAATCCCATTCTACTCATCCCCATCCCATTCCACACCTTCATCTACCTCAGAAAGAAGTTTGGGCTGGGAGGGACTTAAATTCCCATTCTACTCCTGCCCATCCCATTCCACACCTTCTTCTACCCCAGACAGAGGTTTGGGCTCTGGTTTGGGCTGGGAGGAACCTCAAAATCCCATTCCACACCTTTCTGTACCCCAGGTAGAGGTCTGGGCTCTGGTTTGGGCTGGGGGGACTTAAAATCCCATTCCAGTCCTGCCCATCTCATTCCACACCTGCGTCTACCCCAGACAGAGGTTTGGGCTAGAGGGGGGACTTGAAATCCCATTCTACTCATCCCTGTCCCATTCCACACCTTTGTTGACCCCAGGTAGAGCTTTGGGCTGGGAGGAACCTCAAAATCCCATTCCCCTCCTGCCCATCCCATTCCATACCTTCATCTACCCCAGGTAGAGCTCTGGGCTCTGGTGTGGGCTGGGAAGAACCTCAAAATCCCATCCTACTCATCCCTGTCCCATTCCACACCTTTGTCCACTCTAGATTGAGGTTTGGGCTGGGAGGAATTTAAAAATTCCCATTCTACTCCTGCTACTCCTCCCCATCCCATTCATGGCCAGGTGGCTCCAACCTGGCCTTGGACATTGCCAGGGATTGGCACCCAGTGCTGGGAGTCACTGGGACTCACTGGATTGGGCTGGGGGGGACTTATAAATCCCATTCTACACCTTTCTGTACCCCAGGTAGAGCTTTGGGCTCTGGTTTGGGCTGGGAGGAACTTAAAATCCCATTCCACACCTTCTTCTACCCCAGACAGGGGTTTGGGCTCTGCTTTGGGCTGGGGGAAATTTCAAAATCCCATTCTACTCCAGCCCATCCCATTTCACATCCCCTTCCTCTACCCCAGGTAGAGGTTTGGGCTCTGGTTTGGGCAGGGAGGGATTTAAAATCTCATTCCATTCCTCCCCATCCAATTTCACACCTTCTTCTACCCCACATGGCTCCAGCCTGGCCTTGGGCACTGCCAGGGATCCAGGGGCAGCCCCAGCTGCTCTGGGCAATCTCTTTTCATGAGTTTAATCCAAGCATCCAAAGTTTGGGGAGCTCAGGAGTTTCAGCTCCTCACCCCCCCAGTTTAGGTGCAAGGATTTTTTTTTAGGATTTTTGGTGGGGGGAATTCTGAGCAATGTTCTCATGGAACCATGGAATGGTTTGGGTTGGAATAGACCCAAAAACTCCTCCAGTGCCATGGGCAGGGACCCTTCCCACCACCCCAGGGTTCTCCAAGCCCTGCCCAACACTGCCAGGGATGCAGGGGCAGCCCCAGCTGCTCTGGGCAATCTGTTCAATGTGTTCATTCCCAGATGTCCAAAGATTGGGGAGCTCAGGAGTTTCAGCTCCTCTTCCCCCCAGTGTAGGTGCAAGGGGATTTTTGGTGGGGGGAATTCTGAGCAATGTTCTCATGGAACCATGGAATGCTTTGGGTTAAAAGAGACCTTAAAATTCATCCAGTGCCATGGCAGGGACACCTTCTACCATCCCAGCCTGGCCTTGGGCACTGCCAGGGATCCAGGGGCAGCCCCAGCTGCTCTGGGCACCTCTGCCAGGGCCTGCCCACCCTCACTGCCAGGAATTCCTGCCCCACATCCCATCCATCCCTGCCCCTGGCTCCCTGCAGCCCTGGAAATCCACCCTGAGCTCACCCCAAACCCCTCTGCTCCCCACCCTGAGCACCCCACCCTTGCTCAGGAGCCCAACAAAGGCTCGATTTCAATTAATTTGCAATCATTTGCTGCCAGCAGAAGGTACTGGGAAGGAAAAAATTTAAAACAAAGCCTCCCTTTTCCCCCCAGCTGCTCTTTATGCAGCCACTGGATTACAATCAAGATACCAGGCACTGAGGGATTTTTTTTTTTTCATTCTATACAAGTTTTGAAGGTCCTTGCTTGGCTGGCACTGCCTCTTTTTCACCTTTTTTTTTTTTTTGTTTCACCCAGCTAAAATGGGTTTATGCATAATACAAAGATCATATAAATAAACAGTGTTGGTCACAAGGTTCTGCAGGTAGAACATCCCTGCCAATTTTATCCTGTGCTTGGAGACTACACAAGCACAGCTTTTTCTTTTCTTTTCCCTCAAACAGTAAAATGTAGGGCCTACAATAATTCAGCCTAGTCTGCATTCCCTGAGGTGCCCAGGAGAAAGCTGTAAAACCAGGACTAGGTTTGAATCCCAACCATTTCCCCACGATCCTGAAGGAGAATTTGCTAAGGAGATTCAGGAGTGTGAAAAATCTGTGAGACAGCAAAGGCAGAACAGCTGCTCTGCTGCTCTCCTCTCTTCAAACAGCACCACAAAAATGAAAACACCCAAAACCAGAATTTTTGGGAGCAAAGCCCCTCCTGGCAGGAGCTGTGCAGAGCCACAAGGGCCCTCCTGAGCCTCCTTTGCTCCAGGCTCAGCCCCTGCCCAGCTCCCCCAGGGATTCTCCATTCCCTTCCCAGCTCCCTCAGGAATTCCCAGCTCCCTCAGGAATTCTCCAACCCTTTCCCAGCTCCTTCAGGAATTCCCAGTTCCCTCAGGAATTATCCATTCCCTTCCCAGCTCCCTCAGGGATTCTCCATTCCCTTCCCAGCTCCCTCAGGAATTCCCAGCTCCCTCAGGAATTCTCCATTTCCTTTTCCAGCTCCCTTAGAAATTCCCAGCTCCCTCAGGAATTTTCCAGCCCCTTTCCAGCTCCCTCAGGAATTCTCCAACCCTTTCCCAGCTCCTTCAGGAATTCCCAGCTCCCTCAGGAATTCTCCATTTCCTTTTCCAGCTCCCTCAGGAATTCTCCATTCCCCTCCCAGCTCCCTCAGGAATTCCCAGCTCCCTCAGGGATTTTCCATTCCCTTCCCTGTTCCCTCAAGGATTCTCCATTCCCCTCCCAGCTCCCTCAGGAATTCCCAGCTCCCTCAGGAATTCTCCATTCCCTTCCCTGTTCCCTCAGGAATTCTCCAACCCTTTCCCAGCTCCCTCAGGAATTCCCAGCTCCCTCAGGAATTCTCCATTCCCCTCCCAGCTCCCTCAGGAATTCTCCAATCCTTTCCCAGCTCCCTCAGGAATTCCCAGCTCCCTCAGGGATTCTCCATTCCCTTCCCTGTTCCCTCAGGAATTCTCCATTCCCTTCCCAGCTCCCTCAGGGATTCTCCAATCCTTTCCCAGCTCCCTCAGGAATTCCCAGCTCCCTCAGGGATTCTCCATTCCCTTCCCAGCTCCCTCAGGAATTCTCCATTCCCCTCCCAGCTCCCTCAGGAATTCTCCATTCCCTTCCCAGTTCCCTCAGGAATTCTCCATTCCCTTCCCTGTTCCCTCAGGGATTCTCCATTCCCTCCCCAGCTCCCTCAGGGATTCTCCATTCCCTTCCCAGCTCCCTCAGGGATTCTCCATTCCCTCCCCAGCTCTGGACACTCAGTTCCAGCCCCTCCAGGTCTTTCCTGACATGAGGAACCCAAACGTGAGCCCAGGATTTGAGGCTCCTCAGCAGTGCCCAGCTCAGGGGATGGCCCTGCCCTGCCCCTGGGCACAGCTGGGCACAGCTGGGCACAGCTGGGCACACCTGGGCTGGTGTCCAGCTCCCACCAGGCAGGACCATTCCCAGTTTTCCTCACACCCAAGGCCTCATCCTGTGGATTCCATGGATCCAGGATGTTCAGCACAGAGCTGCTGCCTCCACAAAGCCCTGCCTGCATGAAGAGCTCCCTCCCAGCAGAAAGAATTTGGGTCTGCACAACCAATTCCACTCCAATCCCACTGATTGTTTGTGGGGCTTCAGTACCTGAGGCCCTCAGGCTCTTCAGGAGTGTCCTGAAGCTCTCTCCAAGGCTGCCTTGGGGGATTGAGGGGTTTAGGAGCTCCAATCCCACTGATTTTTGGGGGAGCTTCAGCAGCTGAGCCCCTCAGGCTCTTCAGGAGTCTCCTCAGGTCTCTCCAAGGCTGGCCTGGGGGATCTGAGGGGTTTAGGAGCTCAAATTCCACTCCATTTTTTTGGATTTTTGGTGGATTTTCAGCAGCTGAGCCCCTCAAGCTCTTCAGGAGTGTCCTGAAGCTCTCACCAAGGCTGCCTTGGGGGATTGAGGAGTTTAGGAGCTCAAATCCCACTGATTTTTGGTGGATTTTCAGTAGTTGAGCCCTTCAAGCTCTTCGGGAGTGTCCTCAGGTCTCACCAAGGCTGCATTTGTTACCAAAGGGCTCTGAGGGGTTTAGGATCTCCAATTCCACTGATTTTTGGTGGAGCTTCAGCACCTGAGCTCTTCAGGCTCTTGAGGAGTGTCCTGAAGCTCTCTCCAAGGCTGTCTTGGAGGATTGAGGGGTTTAGGAGCTCCAATCCCACTGATTTTTGGTGGGGCTTCAGCACCTGAGCCCCTCAGGCTCTTCAGGAGTCTCCTCAGGTCTCTCCAAGGCTGGCCTGGGGGACCTGAAGGATTTAGGAGCTCAAATTCCACTCCATTTTTTTTGGATTTTTGGTGGATTTTCAGCAGCTGAGCCCCTCAGGCTCTTCAGGAGTCTCCTCAGGTCTCACCAAGGCTGCATTTGTTACCAAAGGGCTCTGAGGGGTTTAGGAGCTCAGATTCCACTGATTTTTGGTGGAGCTTCAATAGCTGAGCCCCTCAGGCTCTTCAGGATGTCCTGAAGGTCTCACCCAGGCCACCTTGGGGGATTGAGGGGTTCCACTGATTTTTGTGGATTTTCAGTAGCTGAGCCCCTCTTGAGGAGTGTCCTGAAGCTCTCACCAAGGCGGCTTTGGGGTTTGAGGGGTTTAGGAGCTCCAATCCCACTGATTTTTGGTGGATTTTCAGCACCTGAGCCCCTCAGGCTCTTCAGGAGTGTCCTGAGGTCTCACCAAGGCTGCCTGTGGGGATCTGAGGGGTTTAGGAGCTCCAATTCCAGTTTTTTGTGGATCTTTAGTAGCTGAGCCCCTCAAGCTCTTCAGGAGTGTCCTGAAGCTCTCACCAAGGCTGCCTTGGGGGATCTGAGGGGTTTAGGAGCTCCAATTCCAGTTTTTTGTGGATCTTTAGTAGCTGAGCCCCTCAAGCTCTTCAGGAGTGTCCTGAAGCTCTCACCAAGGCTGCCTTGGGGGATTGAGGAGTTTAGGAGCTCAAATCCCACTGATTTTTGGGGGAGCTTCAGTAGTTGAGCCCTTCAAGCTCTTCAGGAGTGTCCTGAGGTCTCACCCAGGCCACCTTGGGGGATTGAGGGGTTCCACTGATTTTTGTGGATTTTCCATAGTTGAGCCCCTCTTGAGGAGGGTCCTGAAGCTCTCACCAAGGCGGCCTTGGGGTTTGAGGGGTTTAGGAGCTCCAATCCCACTGATTTTTGGTGGATTTTCAGTAGCTGAGCCCTTCAGGCTCTTCAGGAGTGTCCTGAGGTCTCACCAAGGCTGCATTTGGGGATCTGTTACCAAAGGGCTCTGAGGGGTTTAAGAGCTCCAATCCCACTGATTTTTGGTGGATTTTCAGCACCTGAGCCCCTCAGGCTCTTCAGGAGTGTCCTGAAGCTCTCACCGAGGCTGCCTTGGGGGGTTTAGGAGCTCCATCACAGGTGAGTGATGGAGGAGCACTCAGAGCAACCCAAAACCCTTAAGAAGAATTTGAGGAAAAATGCGTAACCAGCCCAAATCTTCAACTAAAACAAAGGAAAAACCCTGCAGGGTGAATTCAGGGATTTCTGGTTTTCCCACCCACTCCAAGGTGGAGAAAATAGCTTCTACCTGAGAGGCCAGTGATGTCCATCTTTGGCAAATGCCTGGCTTTCAGCACCACCACAGTCATCCTCTGTGCCACGGGCTGGTAGGACAGGGACACCTGCAGCTCCCCTCTGCTGATGCACTTCTGCCAGAAAAACACACACAGCTCCTCAGCACAGGCTGCTCTCCACGCTGGGAGGGCCCCAGAATTGCCTTCCCTTGTGGTAAATGCATAGAAAAGTAGGAAAATGACCCCTAGGTGTGTCAGCTCTGCAAGATAAATCAGCAAAAATATGGATTTGGGGGAAAAGCAGAATTTGTGGCTGAGGATCTGCATCATTCCTGCTTGTAAAACCATGGAGGGTCCTGGATCAAAAGCTTTGGGATCAAACACAGCCATATGACACCAAAAATATGAAACTGTGGAAAAAATAGAATTTATGGCTGAGGATCTGCACTATTCCTACTCGATAAACCATGGAGGGTCCTGGATCAAAAGCTTTGGGATCAAACACAACCATATCACACCCAAAATAGGAATTTGTGGAAAAACCAGAATTTGTGGCTGAGGATCTGCATCATTCCTGTTTGTACAACCACTGAGGGTCCCAGATTAAAATCTCTGGGGTCAAACACAGCCATATCACACACAAAATAGGAATTTGGGGAAAAAACAGAATTTATGGCTGAGGATCTGCATCATTCCTGCTTGATAAACCATGGAGGGTCCTGGATCAAAAGCTTTGGGATCAAACACAACCGTATCACACCCAAAATATGAATTTGGGGAAAAACCAGAATTTGTGGCTGAGGATCTGCATCATTCCTGCTTTTTAAGCAACTGAGGCTTCCAGATCAAAAGCTCTGGGAGCAAACCCAGTGCAAAGAGTCACCCCACATGGAACAGATCCTTTCCTTTTGAGGGTCTCCCTGGTCAGCTGGACCTTCAGATCCAGCTCTGCAAGGTGGATATATCACCAAAAATACGCATTGGGGGAAAAACCAGAATTTATCTCTGAGGATTTGCATCATTCCTGTTTGTAGAACCTGTTGTAAAGATTCCAGATCAAAATCACTGGGGTCAAACACAGCCATATCACACCCAAAATATGAAATTGTGGAAAAAACCAAAATTTATGGCTGAAAATCTGCATTATTCCTGCTTGATAAACCATGGAGGCTCCTGGATTAAAATCTCTGGGGTCAAACATAACCATATCACACCCAAAATATGAATTTGTGGAAAAAACAGAATTTATGGCTGAGGATCTATATTATTCTTTCTTGTTAAACCATGGAGGCTCCTAGATCAAAAGCTTTGGGATCAAACACAGCCATACGACACTGTCATATGAAAAAATATGAAAATATGAAATTGTGGAAAAAACAGAATTTATGGCTGAGGATCTGCATCATTCCTGCTTGATAAACCATGGAGGGTCCTGGATCAAAATCTCTGGGGTCAAACACAACCATATCACACAAAAAATATGAAATTGTGGAAAAAATAGAATTTATGGCTGAGGATCTGCACTATCCCTACTTGATAAACCATGGAGGTTTCCAGATCAAAATTTCTGGGAGCAAACCCAGTGCAAAGAGTCACCCCACATGGAAGAGATTGATTTGTGTGTTCCCTTTGAGGATCTCCCTGATGAGCTGGACCTTGCCAGTGCTCAGATCCACCCCTGCAAGGTGGATATATCACACCAAAAATATGAATTTGGGGAAAAAACAGCATTTAAAAGCAGAATTTATGGCTGAGGATCTGCATCGTTCCTGCTTGTAGAACCACTGAGGGTCCCAGATCAAAAGCTCTGGGGTCAAACACAGCCATATGACACCCAAAATATGAATTTGGGGAAAAAAAAGATTTTATGGCTGAGAATCTGCATTATTCCTGCTTGATAAACCATGGAGGCTCCTGGATCAAAATCTCTGGGGTAAAACACAGGCATATCACACCAAAAATATGAAATTGTGGAAAAACCAGAATTTATGGCTGAGGATCTGCATCATTCCTGCTTGTTAAACCATGGAGGCTCCTGGATCAAAATCACTGGCGTCAAACACAACCATATCACACCCAAAATAGGAATTTGTGGGAAAAACAATTTGTGGCTGAGGATCTGCATCATTCCTGTTTGTAGAACCACTGAGGGTCCCAGATCAAAAGCTTTGGGATCAAACACAGCCATATCACACCAAAAATATGAATTTGGGGAAAAACCAGAATTTGTGGCTGAGGATCTGCATCATTCCTGATCTGAATCTTCCAGATCAAAATCTCTGGGGTCAAACACAGGCCAAAGAGCCAGCCTGTGGGAACTCAGCACATCGTTCCCAATGTCCAGAGTTGCCAGGAGAACCCTTGGGGGGTCTCGGAAATCCTGGAATGTTGCCAAGAGTGCTTGGTGGCTTGATTTTGATCCATCCACAGAAGTGACAGCAGTTTGAGGACATGAGAATCACTTTAGAGTGAAGGGTGTAAAAGGGACACATTTAGAGGGTGAAATATAAACTTTAAGGTTTTTGGTACAGGGGGGTTATGGAGACAAGATGGAGGGATCAGGGCGTGTCTCGTCCTTCTTCTTTCTTCTTCTTGTCTTCCATCTCCTGTGGTGATGTTGGCACTTGGGGATTGGTTTATGGTGAAGGTGCACTTGCTAACATGGGTGAAAAGTATTGGAAAATAAAGGTAAATATCATGTACGTAGATTTTAGTATAAAAAGACACGACCGCCCCCTGAGAGTCAGAGTGCCCTTGGCTGCCTTGCAGGTCAGACCTCTGTTGGGCAGACAGAAAATTTTGTAGATAAGAAACAATAAACAATCTGAAGATGGAAAAGCTGAAGAGTCCAGACTCGTCCTTTGAAACGCGTGCGACCCAAGGACCGCCCTACCCGTGTGGGGGCAGAGACAGACAGACAGACAGACAGACAGACAGCCAGACCCGACACCAGCCCTCATGGAAGCAGGCTGACCATACTCACTTGTATGTTCCTCTTGAGGATCTCCCTGGTGAGCTGGACCTTGCCAGTGCTGGGATCCACCCCCGCGAGCGGCACCATCACCTCCCCGATCACATCATCCCGGGAGAAGCGGTCGAAGCTGAGCACCAGGAAGTGCAGCACCAGGTCCTGCAGCTGGCTGTAGGGGATCCCATAAAAGGTGAAGGTCTCGTCAAAAACGGGCTCCAGGGTCTTGCGGAGCACGCGGGTCTTGACGCGGTGCCTCTTGTCGGGCAGAATCGTCATCTTGATGTAGGGGTCGGAGCTCTGGGTGTGCTCATCCATCACGGGCAGCCCGTGGGCCTCCTGGATGGTGACCACCAGGGCCTTTTTGGGGAAGTTGTAGTCCACTGAGAAAGTCAGGTCTCCCAGCATGACGTCGTCGCCCGGAGAGGAGGGAGAGGAGGTTTTACTTCCTCCCGGAGTGAGGCTTTGATCTGGGCTGAGTTCATCTCCATAATCCACTTTGATGGGGAGCTGCTCCACCTGGGGGGGTCCATCTGGAGCCTTGTTGGGGCCCACCAGGCCAGCCTCAGCAGCATCCACCAGGAGGTTCCCCCTGCTGCCGCCCTCCTTGGCCGCGCCGCTCTTGTCTCTGCGGATGCGGTTGATTTTCTTCTTGTTGCTCAAGGTCTCCGGGTAGATGCTGATGCCTTTCAGCATGTGAATGAATTTGTAAGGGGGGGTTTTGTGCTTCTTTTCTGCTTGCTGGTGACAGCATGTCCACACAAAGACTGTGACTGAGACAGAAACCACCAGCACGGTGGCTCCAATGAGTCCTGCCACCACGGGGGACACATCTGTGGGGAGACAAGGCAGTGAGGAGCAGCACACCCGATGACACACTCCTGCCACACTTAATTCTGGCATCTGCCTATCACAGCTTCCCCAGGCATCACTTCCATCCCTAAATTCATTTCTCACACTCTCAAGGCATGTCTGACCTGTGTTCCATGAGCTAAGGAAGGATCTCTGTCCTGCCACCACGAGGGACACATCTGTGGGCAGTGAGGAGCAGCACACCTGGCTGCAGATCCACACACTCCTGTCATGCTTTTAACTCTAGGATCTGCCTATCACAGCTTCCCCAGACAACATTTCTATCTCTAAATTTCTTTCTCACACTCCTAAGGCATGTCTGAGCTGTGTTCCATGAGCTAAGGAAGGATCCCTGTCCTGCCACCACAGGGGGAAGCCAAGGCAGTGAGGAGCAGCACATCTGATGCAGATCCACACACTCCTGTCACACTCTTAATTCTGGGATCTGCCTATCACAGCTTCCCCAGACATCACTTCTAAATCTAAATGTATTTTTCACACTCCTAAGGCATGTCTGAGCTGTGTTCCATGGGCTAAGGAAGGATCTCTGTCCTGCCACCACACACCTGGCTGCAGATCCACACATCCCTGTCCTGCTTTTAACTCTAGGATCTGCCTATCACAGCTTCCCCAAAATTTCTTTCTCACACTCCTAAGGCATGTCTGAGCTGTGTTCCATGAGCTAAGGAAGGATCCCTGTCCTGCCATCATGAGGGACACATCTGTGGGCAGTGAGGAGCAGCACACCTGGCTGCAGATCCACACACTCCTGTTGTGCTTTTAACTCTAGGATCTGCCTACCACAGCTTCCCCAGACATCATTTTTAATCTCTAAATGTATTTCTCACACTCCTAAGGCATGTCTGACCTGTTCCCTGAGCTAAGGATCTCCAACTGTTGATTGCCTTATCTTGCCAAACCCAGCTCCTGCATCACCAGCATCTCCATAGGAACGCTGCCTCTTGATGTGCAGGAAACATTTTCTTTTATTTTTTTAATGCCCTGTTCAGGAACGTTACACAATTCTATTTTCACAACAGGGAGGGAGTAATATGGCCATAATGCTGGATTTGAGATACCCTTCATTAACAATATTTAAAATATCCCTTTGCCCTGAATTGGTTGTTTTGCCCTGGCCTTTGTGGCTGAATCCAGGGGTAAACATGAAATCCCCCATGGAAATCCAGAGTCCAAACCAACAGACAGAAAATCCTGGGCTTGGATTTAGGGATTATCTGATATTTTCTAGATTTTATGCCAAGTGTGTTAATCAGTAATGGCAAGGCAGAATGAAAAAAAAAATTAAAAAAAATTTTTAAAAAAAGTTAATTTTTATTAGCTTATTTGCTGATGGAAAAGTTTTACCAAGGCACAGAATGAACCCCGTGGTGCTGAGCTCCCCAGGGCACTGCACTGACATCCTCAGCACTTCTGAGAGGGCTGAAAGCCTGGGCTGGGTGGGGAGCACACGGAGGAGAAGGAGATGCAAAAAGAGCTGGGGTTGTTCAGTCTGAAAAGGGGAGGAAAAGGAGGGGATGTTTTGCTGTCTTCAGTTTCTTGGTGGGAGGTTTCAGGAAGGTTTAAGTTTCATGTAGCTTATTTTTGTATTCCTGGTTTTAAAGCCATTTTCTTTTATTTTTTGGAAGCCAGCAAACAAACAAACAAACAAACAAACAAAAATCCCTCTAAGCCCTTTTTTCTTTCTTTCACAAATTGTCCAAACCACTCCTTTACCAAAAATCCTTGGCATGACAATGGTGGCAGTACCCAAATGAGACAGCTGGTTAAAGAAATGTCAACTTGTCTCATTCTCCTCTTCATTCTGTACCACAAACAGGAGGAAATAATCTCCTAATCTCATCCTTGAAGCTACAGAGAGCACCACGAGTTTGGATTTTCTCTGTTCTTCCCACATCCCCGTTTACTGAGGCCAACAGGCTGTAAACTGAGCACCTGACAGACCCAGGGAAAACCATTTTGCCTGCTCCCAAAACTGGGAAAATCACTTTTAGTTAGACAGAAACCTTTCTGCCCTGCAGCTGGAATCTTTGGCTGATTCCACAGAGAGAAACCTGTCCCAGGTCTCACTGCAGAGCCTGGGATTGAATTCATGAAAGCAAGAAAAATTCATAATATTGACAAAACACCGCCCCAAACCCCAAACTTCAGTTTGTTATTTCATGTTCCCTCTTTGATATGAAGCAAATGATGTTCAACAGCTCCTTTGGAGACAACTCAGTTTAAAAGGCTTTGGTGGATGTGTAAGAAAATGCTGAAACCCCATTCTTATTCTTATTCTTATTCTTATTCTTATTCTTATTCTTATTCTTATTCTTATCCTTATTCTTATTCTTATCCTCATTCTTGGTGTGTGTTTTATTTCTATTGTGTCCTCACAGGATCAACTCTTGTACCTTCATTTCTTGCACCTCTGATGGGACAATTCCCCAACAGCCACACCAGAAAGCACCAAATAAATCTTTTCTCTCACTGAATTGTTGTGAATCTAAAAATTATTTCAACTGTGAATATTATTTCAACTGTGAATATTATCTCATCCAGTGCCTGTTGGTGCCTCAGTTACTCACAATCCCCCTTGTCCTGGCTGAAGGCTCCTATTTATGTAATTATTCCACCCATCTTTTGCTCCTGTCTCCATAATCTCTGACAACTGCATTGCTCTAAAGCTGCCAAAACCAAATTTTAGTGAAGTTCTGCAGCTTTCAGAGCACTCCCCACACCCAATGTCCACTTGAAATGGCAGCACAGCCTCCCTGCAGCACAGCAGAGCTTTGGGTTTTTTATCCAAACTTTGTGGAAGCTGTCTTTGCTCCAATATGACCCTACAATTTGACCAGAAGAAAATAAAAATCACTGAAAACCTCCTTTCAAACCTGATCTTTGCTAAGGACACCCCAATGGTTAAATGGAAACACAAGGTAAGAGGGAAGTGGGGCTGTTTGTCATGAGATAAATGGTGCTGGGTGGAAGAATATCCCTAAATAATTTGGGATTCAGAGGAAATGAAGCACCCAGGCATGGCCAGGGCCTGCAGGGTGGGAGGGGAAGGTCAGAGGGGGGAGAGGATGGGATGCCCAGAGCTGGAGAAACCCCTGCCCTCCTCACCCCAGGGCTGCACCAAGAACATCCCAAACCCAGCGGTTCTGGGCCCCAAAAACATCCCAAACCCAGCAGTTCTCAGCCTCAAAAACATCCCAAACCCAGCAGTTCTGGGCCCCAAAACCCATCCCAAACCCAGCAGTTCTGGGCCCCCAAAACCATCCCAAATCCAGCGGTTCTCAGCCTCAAAAATATCCCAAACCCAGCAGTTCTGGGCCCCAAAACCATCCCAAACCCAGCAGTTCTGGGCCCCAAAACCATCCCAAACCCCAGCAGTTCTGGGCCCCAAAAACATCCCAAACCCCAGCGGTTCTCAGCCTCAAAAATATCCCAAATTCTCTGCACCAAAAACCATCCCAAACCCAGCAGTTCTGGGCCCCAAAACATCCCAAACCCAGCAGTTCTGTGCCCCCAAAAACATCCCAAACCCAGCGGTTCTCAGCCTCAAAAACATCTCAAATTCTCAGCCCCCAAAACCATCCCAAACCCCTGGGGTTCTGGGCCCCAAAACCATCCCAAACCCAGCAGTTCTGGGCCCCAAAACCATCCCAAACCCAGCGGTTCTCAGCCTCAAAAACATCCCAAACCCAGCGGTTCTCAGCCTCAAAAACATCTCAAATTCTCAGCCCCCAAAACCATCCCAAACCCCCGCGGTTCTGGGCCCCAAAACCATCCCAAACCCAGTGGTTCTCTGTCCTGAAAAACATCCCAAACCCAGCAGTTCTGAGCCCCCAAAACATCCCAAACCCCAGCGGTTTTCAGCACCAAAAACACCCCAAATTCTTGGCCCCCAAAACCATTCTAAATATCAGCGGTTCTCAGCCCCAACTACAACCCAAACCCAGCGGTTCTGGGCCCCCAAACCATCCCAAACCCCAGTGGTTCTGGGCCCCAAAAACATCCCAAACCTCAGGGGTTCTCAGATACAAAAACACCCCAAATTCTCAGCCCCCAAAACCATCCCAAACCCCAGCAGTTCTCAGCCTCAAAAACATCCCAAACCCAGCGGTTCTCAGCACCAAACACACCCCAAATTCTTGATCCTAAAAACATCCCAAACCCCAGCGGTTCTCAGCCCCAAAAATCATCCCAAACCTCAGTGGTTCTCACCTTCTCCGCCCCAAACACATCCCAAACCATAGCGGTTCTCTTCACCCGAAATTATCCCAAACCCCAGCGGTTCTCAGCCCCCAAAACATCCCAAACCCCAGCAGTTCTGTGCACCCAAAACCATCCCAAACCCCAGCGGTTCAGGGTCCCCAAAACCATCCCAAATCCCAGCGGTTTTCAGCACCAAAAGCATCCCAAATCCAGCAGTTCTGGGCCCCAAAAACATCCCAAACCCCAGTGGTTCTGGGCCCCCAAAACATCCCAAATTCTCGGCCCCAAAACCATCCCAAACCCAGCGGTTCTGTGCACCCAAAACCATCCCAAACCCCAGCAGTTCTTGGCCGACAAAACCATCCCAAACCCCAGCGGTTCTGGGCGCCAAAACCATCCCAAACCCCAGCGGTTCTGGGCCCCAAAACCATCCCAGACCCAGCGGTTCTCGGCCCGACGCCGCCGGGCTGGGCACGCACGGAGCTCAGCGGGGTTTGGAGCTTCTCCATCGCCCCCGCGGCGCTCCCGGTACCGGCTCCCGGCTCCGCCCGGGCCGGTTCCCCCTCCCCGCCGCCGAGCATCCCCCGGTGCCCCGGGCAGGCCCCGCCTTGTGGCGCCGGTGCCGGTGCCGCAGCCGCCCCGGGGAGCGCGAACAAAGGCCGGGGCGCGGCGCGGCCCGGCACAGACATCACGTCATCGGCCCGGGCTGCACCTGCCACCGGCCCCCGCTCCGCCAGCGACCGCCGCCACCGGCCCCGCGCCCGCGGCCCAGCGCTGGCACCGCCCCAGCAGCGGAGACCGCGGCGGGAGCGGCATCGCCCGGCCCGCGGGGGCGGAGGGGCCGCGGGATGCTGAGGGGCCGGGGCCGGGCGATGCTGAGGGGCCGGGGGATGCTGAGGGGCGGCGGGTGCGGAGGCCCCGGAGCGGCGCTCCCGTCCCCGCGCGGCCACAGCGGGGCCGAAGGCGCCGCGCACGGCCCGGCCCCGGGGGCGCCTCACGGGGCTCCGCCGGGACGGACGGGCCGCAGTCGGGGCCGCCGCGGCCCGGCCGCACTCACCGAAGCCGGGGTGGACACTGGTGATCTCGGCCATGGCCCCGCCGAGGCCGGGGCCGCGGGGGTGCGGGCCCGGTGCGGAGGATGCTGGCGGCCGGGATGCAGGAGCTGCCGACTGGTCCCGCTGCGGCGCTCGCCCCGCCCGGCCCCGCCCCGCCCGCGGCGGCCCCGCCCGGCGGTGACTCGGCAACTGTCGGGGCTCCGGGCACGGAGCCGCGGGGCGTGTGCCTGCGGTGCCTGAGCCGCGCTCCCACCGGGAGCTGACGGCACCGGCAGCACCGGGCGGACCCGCTGTGCCCCACGGGGACACCCCCGGCGGCGGAGGCGGGCGGGCAGCGCGGTGTGTGAGTGTCTCTGTGTGTGTGAGGGGTCGCACCGGGCCCCGGCGGCGGCGGCGCCCAGCGAAGATGGCGGTGACCGCGCTCGGTGCCCCCCCCCCACTGCCCCCCCCAGCCCCGCCTGACCGGGGCCCCGCCGGGGACCGGCCCCGGTCGCGCATGCGCAGAGCGAGCTCCGGTCGCTTCCGCTTCCTGCGCGGCGAGCGGGAGCGGGCGGCCGGAGCGGGGCCCGCAGCAGCCCCGGAGCGGCCCCGCCATGGCCATGGCGCTCAAGATGCTGCCCTGCAAGAAGCGCAGAGCGGCGGCGGCGGGGCCGCCCAGCCCCCGGGAGCGCGGGGAGGACGCGGAGCTGCCCGGAGGCTCCGGTGCTGCCGATGGAGGCGGCTCCGCCAGGCCCGCGGGGAGGGGGCCCGGGGAGGCCTCGCCGAAGAGCGGCAGGAAAGCCCCCGTGAGGGCGGCCCTGAGCCCCGGGCAGGAGCTCCCCGCGGGGCCCGGCAGCCCGGCGGCGGAAGGTACCGGGGGGGGCCGCGGCTTTGCGCCTTGGGATTCTGTGTTTATTTTGTTTCGGGGTTTTTTTTCCTAAGGAAGTGTTACTGATTAAAATGAAAATGAGGTTTTCCTCGCTGTTTTATCATCCCTGGAAGTGTCCAAGGCTGGGCTGGACGGTGGAAGGTGTCCCTGCTGTGCCAGGGGTGGGATGGGATGGGATTTATGTTCCCTCCCCACACGAACCATTCCGTGATTATTTGGGAAAGGGTCCGTGGGTGTTTCTGAGCCCCCGTGAGCCCGGAGATGAGGGGATTGGAGCCTTTCAGACAAGGAGAGGCTGAGGGAGCTGGGGCTGCTCAGCCAGGAGAGGATCCCAGCTGAGAGGGGATCAGCCCTGGGTGTCCCCGTCTGTCCCTGGGTGTCTCTGAGTGTCCTCAGGTGTCCCTGTCTGTCTCTGGGTTTCCACGGGTGTCCCTGTGTGTGTCCCTGTGTGTGTCCCTGTGTGTGTCCCAGTCTGTCTGTCCCAGTCTGTCCCTGTGTCCCCCAGTCTGTCCCTGTGTGTCTG
Organism: Molothrus ater; assembly: GCF_012460135.2. NCBI lineage: Eukaryota > Metazoa > Chordata > Aves > Passeriformes > Icteridae > Molothrus > Molothrus ater. Next base: position 2,998,985 of record NC_050506.2, on the reverse strand, counting down.
TCTGTCCCTGTCTGTCCCAGTCTGTCCCTGTGTGCAGAGGTCAGAGCAGCCCCAGGCTCTGCTCCAGGCCCAGCAATGGCCCCAGAGGCACAGGCAGGGCCTGAGCCCAGGAGCTGCCCCTGGCCAGGAGGCAGAACTGCTGCCCTGGGCAGTGCCAGCCCTGAGCAGAGCCCAGAGAGGCTGTGGAGCCTCCGTGCCTGGGGATCCCAGAGCCACCTGCAACAGCCCTGGGATGTCCCTGCCTGCACAGGTGGCACAGGTGACCCTCTGTGGTCCCTTCAGACTTGATGGTTTCTGTGATTCTCGGTGAGAATCATCTCTGGTTCTTACGCTGCTGTGATGAGCTCCCCGATTTGACTGAAAGCTGAGTTGGTGTCAAGGAAGGAGGTGGAACGGGGCAGTTCCCAGTTGTTTCCTGCCCAGAACAGGAGGGGAAGGGTTTGGTGGGTTTGTAGCCACCCCTGCAGCCATGTGGGTTCCTTAGCCCATGATGGCCATGAAAACTCATCCCAAGGGTGCAGCCAAGTGTGCTGGGAAGAACCCCCGGCCGTGCTGCTCCTCCTGTGGCAGGAGCCCTTGTACAGCAGGGACTTCAGCCACGGTTTGGAGAAATCCCCAGGTTCTGGCACTTGGCTGATGTGACAGGGGAGGGTTTGAGTGGGGCTGTGCCCAGCTGACAGTGAGGCTGAAAGAGCTGGAATGGGATCTCTGTTCCCAGCAGGATGGAGCTGCTGCTGCCCTGTGCAGCTGCATCACATCTGGGGCTGTTGGTTTGATGTGTTTGAATGGGAAATTCAATGGGAAATGAACGGAAAGTTAATTTGTAAAGTGTAGCACTCGCTTTGGTGTGTTAGCTTTGCTCTGTGGTGTATCTGCCTGCAGCTGGCTGTTCTGTTTCCAGGGAAAATCCCTAAGCTGTACACAGAGGTGGAAGTGAGTTCTCAGAGGGATCTGTATCCAAGTGAGAACCCTGGGCCAGTGCCAGAGTCGCCAGGGAGAAGCTCCCTGCAGGTTTCTGCTGCCAGAAACCCCACCACCATGAAGCCACCCAAGAACACCAGGGCTGGTGAGTGCTCCCAGCAGAATGATGAGGACAATTGGGATTTGGGGCTGGTTTGGATCAATCTGGCTGATACAGCAAACTCTGGAATTGGGAAGATGGTGGGGGATGTGTAGGTTCAGGGGTTTTTTAAAAATTTTCATCTTGTGCTCCTCCATAATTCAGTGGAACTTGCTGGAGTTGATCTCTGCAATCTTTGGCTACTAAAAATCACTGCTCTGCTTCAGAGAAAATAAAGAATCTTTTCTTTCTCTGATTCAGCAGAGTAGGTAAACACTTTTTGACTCCTGGAAACTGTAACCTGTTCTTGCTGTGTGGTACCTGGAGTTTTACAGCATTATTAAAGGTGTAAAGGTTTTACAGCATTATTCAAGGTGTAAAAAGGCTGCTGAGGCCATTTTATAAATCATTCTGGAGGAGGTGGCAGCTGCACGACCTTCATGTGCTCAAGTAACTCAGGTCCTGCACAACTTGCATCCATCACTCTTTTAGTTTTTAGTTCTCATGGCTGTTCCTGTTTGGGTGGTCTTGCCTCAGCTGATGGAAATTCTGCTGTTTCTTGCAAGAATCTGTGCAAGGAGGATCTTTGCAAGATGGGTCTTGCAAGGGGAACCTTTGCAAGGAGAATCATCTTTGCAAGGGGAACCTGTGCAAGGGGAATGTGAAAAACGCCAATCACTCGTTTTTAAAATTTTAAAAGTTTAATAGTAATAAAATGGTTGTAAAAATAGTAATATAATTAGAGTAATAATAATTTGGACAAACTGAATTAGGACAATATGAGACAATAAATACAAAGAGTTAGGATGTCCAGGTACCTTTTTCTGGGCAGCACCAGCCCGAAAAAGGCCCCGCATTAACAAAGGATTAACCCTTAAAAACAGCAGCCTGTTGCATATTCATACACTTCATACATGATGCATAAATTCCATTCAAACACAGGATTCTGTCTGGTCATCACCAACTTCTTCCTCTGAATCTTAACAGCACCTTTGAGGCAGGAAGAAATTCGTTTCTCCTGATAATGGAGCAATAAATTCTCTTTCTCTGAAAGATTCAGGTGGCTGAATCTGTGGCTGCTACCTCACTGCAAGTCCTTTCTTTAAAAAAAGTATCTTACATAGCATCGCTTCTATTTTAACAATTTTTATAACCTAAAACTCTATTTACCACACTACTTAAGAGAATGAACACAGCATTACTTTCTAACACAACACATCTAATATTCATTTGAATATTTGTGAAAAGCCAATCATAAAACACATGCATTTTTCTCAGGAATCTTTGCAAGGAGAATCTCTGCAAGAAGGGCCTTGCAAGGGGAACCTCTCCAAGGAGAATGATCTTTGCAGGGAGAATCTTGCAGGGAGAGCCATCTTTGCAAGGGGAACCTGTGCAATGGGAACCTGTGCAATGGGAATCTTTAAGGGTCTTGCAAGGGGAATCTTTGCAAGAAGGGTCCTGCAAGGGGAATCTCTGCAAGGGGAATCTCTGCAAGAAGGGTCCTGCAAAGGGAATCTCTGCAAGGGGAATCTCTGCAGGGAGGGTCCTGCAAGGGGAATCTCTGCAAGGAGAATCTCTGCAAGGAGGGTCCTGCAAGGGGAATCTTTGCAAGGAGAATCTCTGCAAGAAGGGTCTTGCAAGGGGAACCTCTCCAAGGAGAATGATCTTTGCAGGGAGAATCTTGCAGGGAGAGCCATCTTTGCAAGGGGAACCTGTGCAATGGGAATCTTTAAAAGAAGGGTCTTGCAAGGGGCATCTCTGCAAGGAGAATCTCTGCAGGGAGGGTCCTGCAAGGGGCATCTCTGCAAGGAGAATCTCTGCAGGGAGGGTCCTGCAAGGGGAATCTCTGCAAGGGGAATCTCTGCAGGGAGGATCCTGCAAGGGGAATCTTTGCAAGTTTTTTGCAGAATTCTGTTTTGTGCTTATTTTCAAACCCTTCCTTCTCGGATGTGAAGTGGCTGAGATTTTTAGATTCCGTTTCTGCTGATTTTCAGAGGAGCAGGACGGGGAGGACGTCGAGAGGAGGAAGAGGAGGAGGAAGGCAAGCAAAAGGAAAAGAGAAGTGAAAAGCCAGGAAGAAGAGGGCTCCTTGTCCTGTGACATCAAACTGGACGAGTCCCTGGACCGCACCCTGGAAGATGGAGCCAAGCAGCACAACCTGACCGTGGTCAACGTGAGGAACATCCTGCACGTGAGTGTGGGCACTGCCCAGGGCTGCTGGCTCTTGGCTGCGTCTTTCTTGGTCAGCAGAATTCTTGCTTGGAGTTCTGGATGCTGAGAGTTTTAAACTTTCTGTGCTGACAAATTCTGACTCCCAGGAGAGCACTGCATCTGAGCTGAGGCTGTGGAGAAGCTTCCAATATTAACTGATAGCACTGGGACTGTGGGTGTGGAGTTTGATTAGAAGTGTGTGATGTCACAGGCTGGGAAACTTAGGGTTTGGGGTTCTAGAATATAGTAATATATAGAAAGCAAGATGGAGGCTTTAGGGTGGAGGCTGATCCTTGTCCCCCTTGTTGTTCTTGTCCCCCTTGTTGTTCTTGTCCCCCTTGTTGTTCTTGTCCCCCTTGTTGTTCTTGTCCCCCTTGTTGTTCTTGTCCCCCTTGTTGTTCTTGTCCCCCTTGTTGTTCTTGTCCCCCTTGTTGTTCTTGTCCCCCTTCTTCTTCTTCTTGTCCCCCTCGTTCTTCTTCTTGTCCCCCTCGTTCTTCTTCTTGTCCCCCTCGTTCTTCTTCTTGTCCCCCTCGTTCTTCTTGTCCCCCTCGTTCTTCTTGTCCCCCTCGTTCTTCTTGTCCCCCTCGTTCTTCTTGTCCCCCTCGTTCTTCTTGTCCCCCTCGTTCTTCTTGTCCCCCTCGTTCTTCTTGTCCCCCTTCTTCTTCTTCTTGTCCCCCTTCTTCTTCTTCTTGTCCCCCTTCTTCTTCTTCTTGTCCCCCTTCTTCTTCTTCTTCTCCCCCTTCTTCTTCTTCTTCTCCCCCTTCTTCTTCTTCTTCTCCCCCTTCTTCTTCTTCTCCCCCTTCTTCTTCTTCTCCCCCTTCTCCCTGGGTTTGGGTGATATTTTGTAACTGGACAGAAAAGCCCACCCTATGGACTTTGAGTGATCAGTTATTGGTTTAAAAGTGAAAATAATTTAGGTGTCATTCCTTAATTGGATAGTTTAGCCTTAAAAGATCTTGTAACAAAAGATATTTAACCATTTTGTGCCTGGTTAATGAAAGAGTGCAGAACTCCCTGCTGTGAGACTGTAACACAGGTAAAAAATAATCAACACCTGAGTCTGAACATGAACTGTCCTCTCAAGTGCCTTCAGTCCCCACCTCAACAGAGGCAGAAAAAGGAAGCCAAAAAAGCCACCCACATCCTGATCTCTGCTACTAAATCTATCAAGAGGGAATCCAGTGAATAACTAACTCTGTGAGGATGGGATCCTGTGGTGTCCATGCCCCTCACCTGGAGCCTGCTTTGCCAGCAGGTGTTGATCCCAACTCCCTGGGTTCACACCTGGCCCTCCTTTGCTTTTCCTGAGCAGCAGCAGCAGGAGGAATAAATGAATTAAAATGCTCATTCTGGGCCCACGTGAGCAGGTGTAGGCTGTGAACTTTGTTTCCTTTTTTGAATGAGCTGTTTCATCTTAAAATTCTGGTGGAAGTTTAGTGGTGCTGACAGAAATGCATCCCTTTTAGTTCATGTCCACCACACAACCCTCAGAGAGGAGCTGCCAGAAGAATATCTGTGCTTAGGAGTCAATCTCTAACTCTGCACCTCTGTTGAGTCTTTTCAGTTCATCCCAAAATGGGATCTGGAGAGCAATAATATTTATTTTATTTTTTTTGATTTAGAATCAAAAATCAAAATTTTGTTTTCCCTGCAGCCAGAATTGTTCAAATCCAGGCAATCTCTGCCACGTTCCCTTTTTTGTGGCAAACAGCCTGAGCACTGCCGTGGCTCTTTCAGGCAGATTCTCCAATGGATTCAGTGCAAGTGCCCCAAATCAATGCATTTCTCCCTCATGTGCTGCTGGGGGAGGCCTGGAGGCTCCTCACAGCCACCTGGAGCCCTAGGGGCATGCAGAAAATGGGATCTGTGGCTCTCCTGCCTTCCCCTGTTTCTCCCAGATTTTCTGGAATGTAGGAGTGAAATGCTTTAAAGGCTGGATATTATTCCATACTTTCTCCAGAGATTCACACATTCCATACTTTCTCCAGAGATTTGGGAGCCTGTGAGTGCTTAAAAATTGAAGTTGAATCAAGATTTAGGTTTTCTGGTGCAGCTTCACAGCAGCATTTCTCTTGTGACTGGGATCAGCACATTTTACTGGTTCCATGACATGGCTGATTACTGATATCAGGGAAACTGGTGTGGGCTTTTGTTTTGACTCTTTTCTTTCTCTCTGCTGGGAATTTATTCTGGGGAGCATTCACAGAGAATGTAGTGCAAATGTTTCAATCACTGCTGTGATTTAAATTTTAAATTAATTATTTTAAATTTAAAAAATTCGAAAATAATTCATTTATTTGAAATGAAGTAATTTCAATTTTGCTGTCTGATCTCTGAACAATCATTTTTGCAGCAGTATCATTACAAAGCCTGTTGTACACTGAGTATTTCCCCATCGTATTTCCAGGTAGTTTATTCCAATTCTTGTTGTATTTTCTGTTTCTCTTTGATGAACATCCTGGTTTTGTGTGTTCCTTTAGGAAGTGATCACAAATGAACACGTGGTGGCCATGGTGAAAGCAGCCATCAGTGAGACAGAAGATATTCCTTTGTTTGTAAGTAAAAAACTTGCTCAGTTGGTTTTATCACTTGTTCCAAATGCACAAGGCCTTCCTGGGCCATAATGGGATGTGCAGAAAAAATAAATAATTTACCTGGTATAATAATGACCAGATTTACCACCTGGGTGGAGTGAGTAATGTCTGAGTGTAAATTATAAAACAGGAATAGGAGGAGTTCTTTTTGAGGCCACTCTGGTGATGTCTGAAAGGGAATTAATTTAAAGGCAGTGAATTTAAAGTCAATAAATTTTATAAAAGAGAAAAGCTTCCTAGTAAGCTATACTTTCCTCACAGTAACTTTCCTCACAGTAACTTTCCTCACAGTAACTTTCCTCACAGTAACTTTCCTCATAGTAACTTTTCTCACAGTAACTTTACTCACAGTAAAGAGTTGCTGGGGAAAAGTCTGTCCTCAAAGGAAAGGAGTGAATTTGTTGCTGTTGTGTTGTTTTCAACTCTCAGGAGCCCAAAATGACTCGTTCCAAACTGAAGGAGGTGGTGGAGAAAGGAGGGGTGAGTAAATCTCTGCTCTGTGTGACAGGGACAGCAGGCAGGGAGTGGCTGGAGCTGTGGCAGGGAGGTTTGGGCTGGACAGAGGGAAAGGTTCTTCCCCCAGAGGAGCCCAGGCTTCCCAGGAAATGGTCCCAGAATTCCAGGAAAGTTTGGACAGCGCTCCCAGGGATGCCCAGGCTGGGATTGTTGGGTGTCTGTGCGTGGATTCATGAGCCTTGTCCCTTCCAGCTCAGCCTGTCCTGTTGTTCTCTCAGGGATTTTGGTGTGTGCCCCTCTAAGAGGAGCCTAAATGTGGTTGGAGTCTTGGAGTGAAAAGAATCAATTAAGGCAGTGTTAAGAAAAATGATTAATTTGAGTTGAGCAGCACAGAGCCAGGCGAGGCTTGGCAAGGGCAGTGAGCTCCCGGTGTCATTGTCCTGGATTCACTCCTGGACATCCCATGGCACAGCTGAAGGCTTTCTTTGAGCTCTGGCCTCTTGCAGACCGAGCTCAGGGGACACTGACCCTGCCTGTGTGACACAGCCCAAGTGTTTTTGTGTCCCCAGGTGATTCCAACATGGAATATTTCTCCAATTAAGAAGGCAAACGAGGTGAAGGTGAGTGAATTCTTGCTGGGAAAGGGGAGATCGTTCTGGAGCTTCCTGCAGAGGCTGAGATCTTCTGGAGGGCAGACTTGTACTGAAACCATCTCTGAGCTGCTCATGCCATTTCATCCTATATAAATACTGAATTATCCGTGCCTGTTCTTGCACCTTGGCTTTCCTTTCCCAATCTTTCAGCAATTTTATTTCTTTGCTTTCTTCAGGATTTTCCTTTCTGAGCTTCAGGGTGTTTCCTCACTTTGAAATGTTTGATCTGACTGTGCAGCTCCTCCTGCTGCTGTTAGCAGTGGTCACCCTCTTTCTCTTGTGTGCAGCCCCCTCAGTTTGTGGACATTCCCCTGGAGGAAGATGATTCCTCTGATGAAGAATACCAGCCTGATGATGAAGAGGAGGATGAGACTGCAGAAGAGGTAAATGCAGCTCATGTGTTCAGCCCAGAGCTCTGTGTCTGAGGCAGGAAAACACAATTGATTTTAACACATGGATACTTGAAATCTTCCAGCAATCATTCTTCAGTGCTCTGCTATTCATTTGGCTGCAAGAGAGGCTTTGAAATGTTATTTGGGGCAGGTATTGATCGTGGCACGATGGCTTTTGAGAGTGTTTTGGGTTTTGAGATGGTTTTTGAGAGTGGTTTTGGCACTTTTGCCCTGCAGAGCTTGCTGGAGAGTGATGTGGAGAGCACAGCTTCTTCTCCTCGTGGAGCCAAGAGGTCCAGGACCAGGCGCTCCTCTGATGAGGAGGGAGGGACCCTCTGTGAGGTAAAGCTGGAGCAAACCATTGTTCCTAATTTATTGATCCAAACCCCCCCAAAAAAATCAATTTCTGAAGTTGTGGGGACATTCCAGCTGCCAGGTGGATTTGGGGTCCCACTGCCACGTTTCCTTGCAGAAGGGCTGGATCTGAAATAAAGCTCTGGCTGTGGAAACTGTTGTCAGTTCCTTAGATGAAGATTATTTTCCTGCTGATTTCTGAGCAGTGCAGGAGAATGGCTTCCTGTGCTTGGCTTAGGAGCAGAAAATGAGTTTGGTAACAGCATGAAGGTGTTTGTGTGGCTGTGCACAGGCAGAGGGAGTGGTGGGTGCACTCCCTCCTTCTCCAGATGTAAGGATCTAGATTCCAAATTCATTGATTTCCATCAGTAGCTTTACTTAGTTTTGGACCAAGATCTGAATTTCAAGAAATTACCTTCTGAATGCATATTAAATCACACAAATCCATAGTTTTTTCCTAGCTATATTAAATGTATTAATTGTCACAGTTAAATTTTTTTTTGTATTATTTTTATTTCCCAGGATAAGCAAACCCTGGTTTAATTAGGACCTTAGTATGATCAGGAAACAAGAATCAGAAAGCCCCTGGGAGCTGACAGTGAGATGAAAACCAGCAATATTATACTGATATTCCCACATTCTACTCACCATGAGTTTGTTTCTGGGAGGATTTTAATTGGTGTTCAGGTTTATCAGCTGTGGTAATGCTGAGACTGAGACTCAAATCTTCCAAATGTCTCCTTTGCAGAAAATCTTCATATTTTTGTAATTGTTTGAAAAGCAAAGTGAATTGAAGTTGGAAAATCCCACATCCTTGATCAGAAATGGGAGCCATTTACTCTATCCTTGGAAATTTCTGTCCTGAATAAAACCTTTGAACCCTTTTTCCATTAGCTGGAGGCGCTGCCCCCACCCGTTGTGAGGCACATCAGTGCTGAGGTGGTGCCCATGGGGCCTCCCCCGCCTCCCAAACCCAAGCAGAGCAAGGACAGCGCCTTCATGGAGAAGCTGCACGCCGTGGATGAGGAGCTGGCCTCGAGCCCCGTGTGCATGGACTCCTACCAGGTATGGCAGCCTGGGCTGGGGACAGTGCCATGGACGGGAGGAGGAGACTTTCTGCCTTGATTTCCGGGGCTTTTGGGGGGTTTCTGGGGTTTTTTTGTTTGTTTGTTTGTTTTTTGGGTTTTTTCTCTTTTTTCTTTGTTTTTTATTTTTGTGGGGTTTTTTCCTTTTTTTTCCTTTTTTTTCCTTTTTTTTCCTTTTTTTTCCTTTTTTTTCCTTTTTTTTCCTTTTTTTTCCTTTTTTTTTCCTTTTTTTTCCTTTTTTTTCCTTTTTTTTCCTTTTTTTTCCTTTTTTTTCCTTTTTTTTTCCTTTTTTTTCCTTTTTTTTCCTTTTTTTTCCTTTTTTTTTCCTTTTTTTCCTTTTTTTCCCCTTTTTTTCCTTTTTTTCCTTTTTTTTCCTTTTTTTTCCCCTTTTTTCCTTTTTTTTCCTTTCTTTCCTTTTCTTTCCTTTTCTTTCCTTTTCTTTCCTTTTCTTTCCTTTTCTTTCCTTTTCTTTCCTTTTCTTTCCTTTTCTTTCCTTTTCTTTCCTTTTCTTTCCTTTTCTTTCCTTTTCTTTTCTTTCCTTTTCTTTCCTTTTCTTTCCTTTTCTATCCTTTTCTTTCCTTTTCTTTCCTTTTCTTTCCTTTTCTTTCCTTTTCTTCCCTTTTCTTCCCTTTTCTTCCCTTTTTTTCCCTTTTTTTCCCTTTTTTTCCCCTTTTTTTCCCCTTTTTCCCCTTTTTCCCCCTTTTTCCCCCTTTTTCCCCCTTTTTCCCCCTTTTTCCCCCTTTTTCCCCCTTTTTCCCCCTTTTTCCCCCTTTTTCCCCCTTTTTCCCCCTTTTTCCCCCTTTTTCCCCCTTTTTCCCCCTTTTCCCCCCTTTTCCCCCCTTTTCCCCCCTTTTCCCCCCTTTTCCCCCCTTTTCCCCCCTTTTCCCCCCTTTTCCCCCCTTTTCCCCCCTTTTTCCCCCTTTTTCCCTTTTTCCTTTTTTCCCTTTTTTTTTCCTTTTTTTTTCCTTTTTTTTCCTTTTTTTTTTGTGTTGTTGTTTTTTTTGTTTTGTTTTGTTTTGTTTGTTTTGTTTTGTTTTTTGTTTTTTTTCTGGGATCTTTTTGAAGCTTTTTCTATTTTTTTTTTTTTCCTGGGCTTTTTTCCTGGGACATTCTGGGTTTTTTCTTTGGATGTTTGGGTTTTTTTTCCTGGGACTTTGTGAGGGAACGTTCTGGGTTTTTTCCTGGACATTCTCGGCTTTTTCTGGGACTTTTTGGGGGCACTTTGTGGGTTTTTTTCCTGGGATGTTCTGGGCTTTCTTCTGGGGTTTTTTCAGGGACGTTCTGGGGGGACTTTGTGGGTTTTTTCCCGGAAATTTGTGAGGGGACGTTCTGGGTTTTTTTCCTGGGATGTTCTGAGTTTTTTCCTGGGACATTCTCGGCTTTTTCTGGGACTTTTTGTGGGCTCTTTGTGGTTTTTTTCCTGGGACATTCTGGGTTTTTTCTGGGATGTTCTGGGGTTTTTTCCTGGAACTTTGTGGGTTTTTTCCCGGGACTTTGTGAGGGGATATTCTGGGGTTTCTTCTGGGACGTTCTGGGTTTTCTCCTGGGACATTCTCACCTTTTTCTTGGACTTTTTTGGGGCGCTTTGTGGTGTTTTTTTCCTGGGATGTTCTGAGGCTTTTTCCTGGGACATTCTGGGGTTTGTTCTGGGGTTTTTTTCAGGGACGTTCTGGGGGGACTTTGTGGGTTTTTTTCCTGGAATGTTCTGGGCTTTCTCTGGGACGTTCTGGAGGGACTTTGTGGGCTTTTCCCTGGGCTTTTTCCTGGGATGTTCTGGGCTTTCTCTGGGACATTCTGGAGGGACTTTGTGGGTTTTTTTCCTGGAATGTTCTGGGCTTTCTCTGGGACATTCTGGAGGGACTTTGTGGGCTTTTTCCTGGGATGTTCTGGGCTTTCTCTGGCACGTTCTGGAGGGACTTTGTGGGTTTTTTTCCTGGGATGTTCTGGGCTTTCTCTGGCACGTTCTTTGGGGGGTACATTGTGGGTTTTCCCTAGGACTTCATCATTATTTTTTCCCCGCCTCTCTGCGGCTTTTTCTGGCCTGAACAGCCCAGGACTGTTGTGTTTGTGCCTGCAGCCCCTGGAGGACAGCCTGATCGCCTTCAGGACGCGCTCCAAGAGGCCCCTGAAGGACGTTCCCCTGGGGCAGCTGGAGGCCGAGCTGCGCGCGCCCGACATCACCCCCGACATGTACGAGCCCAGCACGGGCGACGACGAGGAGTGGGAGAGGTGGCTCAGGGGGCTCATGAACGATGATGTGGAGAATGAAGGTACCTGCCAGAGCTTGGGAGGGCCACTGGTGTGACAAGCAGCATGAATTTGTGTGAAAATTGCCACAGCCAGGCTTGTTTAGACACAGCCAGGGATGGTGATGCCACCACCTCCCTGAGGCCATTGCAGAACTTGAGCAGAACTTGGTCCTGAATGATGATGTGGAGAATGGAGGTACCTGGTAGAGCTTGGGAGGGTCACTGGTGTGATAAACACCCTGAATTTGTGTGAAAATTGCCACAGCCAGGCTTGTTTAGACACATCCAGGGATGGTGATGCCACCACCTCCCTGAGGCCATTGCAGAACTTGGTCAGAACTTGAGCAGAACTTGAGCAGAACTTGGTCCTGAACGATGATGTGGAAAATGGAGGTACCTGGTAGAGCTTGGGAGGGCCACTGGTGTGACAAGCAGCATGAATTTGTGTGAAAATTGCCACAGCCAGGCTTGTTTAAACACATCCAGGCTTGTTTAAACATATCCAGAGATGGTGGCTCCACCACCTCCCTGAGGCCATTGCAGAACTTGAGCAGAACTTGAGCAGAACTTGCTCATGGATGATGATGTGGAGAATGAAGGTACCTGGTAGAGCTTGGGAGGGTCACTGGTGTGAAAATCAGCATGAATTTGTGTGAAAATTGCCACAGCCAGGCTTGTTTAGACACATCCAGGCTTGTTTAGACACATCCAGGGATGGTGGCTCCACCACCTCCCTGAGGCCATTGCAGAACTTGGTCAGAACTTGGTCCTGAATGATGATGTGGAGAATGAAGGTACCTGGTAGAGGTGGAGCTGGAGGGGTCACAGGTGTGAAAAACATGAAAATTAACATGAATTTGTGTGAAAATTGCCACAGCCAGGCTTGTTTAAGCACATCCAGGGATGGTGGCTCCACCAGCTCCCTGAGCAGGCAATTGCAGAACTTGAGCAGAACTTGGTCCTGAATGATGATGTGGAGAATGAAGGTACCTGGTAGAGCTTGGGAGGGTCACTGGTGTGAAAATCAGCATGAATTTGTGTGAAAATTGCCACAGCCAGGCTTGTTTAAACACATCCAGACTTGTTTAAACACATCCAGGGATGGTGGCTCCACCAGCTCCCTGAGGCCATTGCAGAATCTTATCAGAGCTTGGTCCTGGATGATGATGTAGAGAATGAAGGTACCTGGTAGAGGTGGAGCTGGAGGGGTCACAGGTGTGAAAAACATGAAAATTAACATGAATTTGTGTGAAAATTGCCACAGCCAGGCTTGTTCAGACACAGCCAGGGATGGTGGCTCCACCAGCTCCCTGCGCAGGCCATTGCAGAACTTGAGCAGAACTTTATCAGAACTTGCTCATGGATGATGATGTGGAGAATGAAAGTACCTGCCAGAGCTTGGGAGGGCCACTGGTGTGAAAAACAGCATGAATTTGTGTGAAAATTGCCACATCCTTGGCAGTTTTTTAAACACATCCAGGGATGGTGGCTCCACCACCTCCCTGAGCAGGCAATTGCAGAACTTGGTCAGAACTTTATCAGAGCTTGGTCCTGAATGTGGAGAATGAAGGTACCTGGTAAAGGTGGAGCTGGAGGGGTCACAGGTGTGACAAACACCATGAATTTGTGTGAAAATTGCCACATCCTTGGCCATTTTTTAAACTCATCCAGACTTGTTTAAACACATCCAGGGATGGTGGCTCCACCAGCTCACTGAGCAGGCCATTGCAGAACTTGAGCAGAACTTGGTCCTGAATGATGATGTGGAGAATGAAGGTACCTGGTAGAGCTTGGGAGGGTCACTGGTGTGAAAATCAGCATGAATTTGTGTGAAAATTGCCACAGCCAGGCTTGTTCAGACACAGCCAGGGATGGTGGCTCCACCAGCTCCCTGAGGCCATTGCAGAATCTTATCAGAACTTGGTCCTGAATGATGATGTGGAGAATGAAGGTACCTGGTAGAGGTGGAGCTGGAGGGGTCACAGGTGTGAAAAACATGAAAATTAACATGAATTTGTGTGAAAATTGCCACATCCAGGCTTGTTTAAACACATCCAGGGATGGTGGCTCCACCAGCTCAGCCCATTGCAGAATTTTTTCAGCCTTTCTGTGGCAGGATTGGAATAATTTTGGGGTTGGGCTTGCTTGGCTGGGCTGAAAATCCCAGGAAGGGTTTGTTTGTCTTCTGTCAATCAAGTTTGAAGAATTTTTTACCAATCTTTTTTCACAGAATTCACAGAATCACTGGGTTGGAAGATATTTTTCCTAATATCCAACCTAAATTTTCCTTGGTGCAGCTTAAGGCTGCATCCTCTCATTCTGTCAGTTCTTGGAGAAAGAAACCAGCCCCACCTGACTCCAACCATTTCTCAAGAAGTTGTAGAGAGTGATAAGGTCACCCCTGAGTCTCCTTTTCTCCCTCAGTTGTTGCTCACAGGACTTGTGTTCCAAGGTTCCTTCCCACCCAAGCCATTCCATGATTCTCTGTTGAAAACCTGCACCTTTGTTTTTTTAATGTATACATATATATATTATTTATTTATATTTATATTTATATTTATATTTATATTTATATTTATTTATATATTTATTTATATATTTATTTATATATTTATTTATGTTATATTTATATTTATATTTATATTTATATTTATATTTATATTTATATTTATATTTATATTTATATTTATATTTATATTTATATTTATATTTATTTATTTATTTCTATTTTTGGCTGCAACCATTCATTTTTTAATCCCTTGCATGAGTCTTGCAGTCAGCTTTCCTCATCTTGCCCTTTGTGAGAGTGTTTCAACTTCAGGTGTCTCACTTGTAAATATTTCTGTGATATCCTGTAAATATGACAGGAACCACAAAGGGAAGTGGTGGATTTAACCCCTGGTGCACCTGAATCCCAGTGTGTTGTACTCCTTGTTTGGGCCACATTCACTTTTTGGGGTTTTTTTTGGGTAGAAAATGTTCTTTTATTTTTGAGAAGAAACAGGAACAATCTCTGGGGCCTGACCTCCTTTTCTCCTGTATTTCCTGGTTGCACAGTTGTGTAAATTGAATATAAACCAGAAACTGAAATGACACTACTGGACTCTTTCTAAATGTAGCTGAAACTCAGGTCCCAGCGACTCAAGGCAGCTTTTCAGGATGGGAATGGTTGTGGCTCAGGGTCCTGGCAGCTCAGTTGGAGAGGAGCATGGGTTTGTTGTTGTTTCCATAAATACAGTTCATTTCCAGTTCATTTGTTTCCATAAATACAGTTCATTTCCAGTTCATTTGTTTCCATAAATACAGTTCATTTCCAGCAGGAATTCCAGTGAACAAATGAAGCTCCTGGCTTGCTGCTGGGGCAGGGTGATGACAAAACCTGTTCCAAACCTGCTCTTTGCAGATGAAGCTGATGATGATGATGACCCTGAGTACAATTTCCTGGAAGATCTGGATGAACCAGACACTGAAGATTTCAGGAATGACCGTGCTGTGAGAATCACCAGTGAGTTCCCCAGCAATTCCCCCTCCTGTCTTGTTGGCAGTAGTAATTCCTAGGAAAGTGTTCTGTGGCAAGGATTGTTGTGGTGCAGGGTATTAAATAAAGATCTGCAGGCTGCTTTGATCAGCTTTTGGCTCTCTGGGAGTGCATGGGAGGATCTGGGCTGAACTGCTGAGCTCAGGTGCAGCACAGCCTGAGGAACAATATTTAGGTGACAATAATAAAACCTGAAATTAGGTGATAATACTGAATAATAATTCTGTAATAATTCTGAAATTGTTTATTTCAGAATAAATATTAATTCAGGAATAATTCTGAAAGCTTCAGGCAGTTCACACTGCAATGCTTGCCTTGTGATTGGATTGAATTAGATTTTAAAGTCCTCACAGACTTCAGCTTAGTTTTATAAACATATCACTTCCTGGCTTTGCAAAAAGCCACACTTGCTTTAGGTCTTACTGCAGATTTACATAACTTTAAATTTAATCATGAAAATGAGTTTTTGTGTGATATTTTAGAATCCAGACAATCTCAGCTCAAGAGGTTTTTTTGGGCCCAGCATTAAAAAAGGAATTATCAGGGGCCTTTCTTTTTTGGTCCTCTGTTTGCAGGAGGAGGATTTCCCTTTGTGAGAGAAATCCCTCAATTGAGCTGATATTGTGACAGGATTGCTGAGTGTTTCTTGGAAAAGACATCTTCATAATCCCTTTTAATTTTACTTGCAGAAAAGGAAGTGAATGAGCTGATGGAGGAGCTGTTTGAGACAGTAAGTGACAAACTGGCACAAAGGCAGAGCTGGCAGCTGGGACATGGCACCTGCAGGGGTGGCTCAGGGCTGGGCGTGTGCCAGGGGCTCCTCTGCCACTGCTGGCTCATTTTCAGCCTTAGGAAGGGAATGGCTGCAGGGATTGCCTGAAGTGAGGGTGTGGGAAGTGAAAATCTGCAGGGATTGCCTCAAGTGAGGGTGTGGGAAGATCTGCAGGGATTGCCTGAAGTGAGGGTCTGGGAAGTGAAAATCTGCAGGGATTTCCTGAAGTGAGGGTCTGCAGGGATATCCTGAAGGGAAGGATCTGCAGGGTTTTCCTGAGGGTCTGCAGGGATTTCCTGAAGATCTGTAGGGATTTCCTGAACTGAAGGTCTGTGAAGTGAGGGTCTGCAGGGATTGCCTGAAGGGAAGCTCTGTAGGGATTTCCTGAAGGGTCTGCAGGGATTTCCTAAAGTGAAGATCTTCAGGGATTTCCTGAAGATCTGTAGGGATTTCCTGAAGATTTGTAGGGATTTCCTGAAGATTTGTAGGGATTTCCTGAAGGGAAGGTCTCTAGGGATTTCCTGAGGGTCTGTTGGGATTTCCTGAAGTGAAGGTCTGTGAAATGAAGCTCTGCAGGGATATCCTGAAGGAAAGCTCTGCAGGGATTTCCTGGAGTGAAAGTCTGCAGGGTTTTCCTCAAGTGAAGATTTGTAGGGATTTCCTGAGGCTCTGCAGGATTTCCTGGGGTGAAGATGTGCAGGGTGATTTCCTGAAGATCTGTAGGGATTTCCTCAAGTGAAGCTCTGTGAAATGAAGGTCTGCAGGGATTTCTTGGGGTGAAGATCTGCAGGGATTTCCAGGGTTGAAGATCTGTAGGGATTTCCTGATGGTCTGTAGGGATTTCCTGAGGCCCTGCAGGGATTTCCTCAAGTGAAGCTCTGTGAAATGAAGGTCTGCAGGGGTATCCTGAAGATCTGCAGGGATTTCCTGGAGTGAAGATCTGCAGGGATTTCCTGAGGGTCTGCAGGGATTTCCTGAGGGTCTGCAGGGATTTCCTGAGGGTCTGCAGGGATTTCCTGAGGGTCTGCAGGGATTTCCTGGAGATCTGCAGGGATTTCCTGAGGGCCTGCAGGGATTTCCAGGGTTGAAGATCTGCAGGGATTTCCAGGGTTGAAGATCTGCAGGGATTTCCAGGGTTGAAGATCTGCAGGGATTTCCAGGGTTGAAGATCTGCAGGGATTTCCAGGGTTGAAGATCTGCAGGGATTTCCAGGGTTGAAGATCTGCAGGGATTTCCTGAGGGCCTGCAGGGATTTCCAGGGTTGAAGATCTGCAGGGGGATTTCCTGAGGGCCTGCAGGGATTTCCTGAGGAAGGGAAGCTCTGTGCTGAGCAGATCATCATAAGCTTGATTAGCCCAAGTTAAATTTCTTCCTTGAGCTTCCTCCTGCTGAGCTGCTCCTGTCTCTGCCAGTTCCAGGGTGAGATGGGCTTCTCCAGCATGAAAGATGAAAGGCCAGAAGATGGAGATGCTCTTACAGAGCCTCGGCCAAATTTTAACACCCCCCAGGCCCTCAGGTAGGAGCATTTCTTTCTGTCCTGATTTCTTCTTTGGAAAAGCCTCTGTGGCAGCCACCAAGGAGAAAAACTGTCCTGGCAGCTCAGGCCACTCTTCTGAAAGCTCTGAGCCATTTTTCTTCATGGGATTGGACAATTCAATTGGTTCTTTTTGTTCTGTTTGCCACCTTTCCCTTTTCCCTTTTCCCTTTTCCCTTTTCCCTTTTCCCTTTTCCCTTTTCCCTTTTCCCTTTTCCCTTTTCCCTTTTCCCTTTTCCCTTTTCCCTTTTCCCTTTTCCTTCCCCTTTCCCTTTCTGCTGAAAACAAAGATTTGCAAATGTTCCCCAACAGGGCAGGATCTGCAGGGGGGAATTCTGTTCCTGCTTCTCCAAACTTTGTGCTCTATAATCATGGAATTGTTTGGGTTGGAAGGGATCTTAAAACTCCTCCCATCCCACCCCTGCCATCCCCTTCCACCATCCCAGGCTGCTCCAAACCCTGTCCAACCTGGCCTTGGGATGGGACACCCTGTGCCTGGGTCTCTCCACCCTCACAGGGAACAATTCCTTCCCAAAATCGAATTTAAATCTCTCATCTTCTCATTTAAACCTATTCCTGTGTCCTGTCTTGATGTGTCCACGTGAAATTGTCCCTGGCACTGCTCAGTGTGGCACAGATGGGGTGGTTCTGCCAGGAAATGGGCAGAGAGCCTGGATCTGCTGGGTGTGGGATCAAAACTCTGCAGGATCTGGGCAAAAACTGTCCCAAGCTCAGTGGCAGCCACCCCTCACTGTGCTGGTGGCTGGAGTGATGCAACATCAGGGCAGAAAATTCATCATTTTCTTCCCCTTTTTGCTGCAAGGTTCCCTTGCTGCCCTGGCATTGTTTTGATGGCAGCAGATCCTTGAGGAGCTCTTTTGTCCTTTGGGTGTCACCTTTATTCATTAAACACCTGGGATGTGGGTTGGCCCTTTTTAAGGGAAATGACAGCCTAGCAAGGAGATGTCTGGGAGATTTGGATTGGAAATTATTGGGTTTATACATAGCAGCAGCCTGGGCTAAAGCAGCTCCATCCCTGGAAATGGCCAAGGCCAGCTTGGACAGGGCTGGGATGGTGGAAGGGTCCCTGCCATGGCACTGGAGGAGTTTTTGGGTCTATTCCAACCCAAACCATTCCATGGTTCTATGAGAACATTGCCCAAAAATCCCCTTGCACCTAAACTGGGTGGGATGAGGAGCTGAACCTCCTGATCTCCCCAATCTTTGAACATTTGGGATTAAACACATGAAAAGAGATTGCCCAGAGCAGCTGTGGCTGTCCCTGGATCCCTGGAAGTGCCCAAGGCCAGGTTGGACAGTTTGATCACCCTGGGATGGTGGAAAATGTCCTGTGCTCTTGGCACTGGATGAGTTTTTGGGTCTGTTCCAACCCAAACCATTCCATGGTTCCATGAGAACATTGCTTAGAATTCCCCCCACCAAAAATCCCCTTGCACTAAACTGGGGGGGTGAGGAGCTGAAACTCCTGAGCTCCCCAATCTTTGGACATCTGGGAATGAACACATTGAACAGATTGCCCAGAGCAGCTGGGGCTGCCCCTGCATCCCTGGCAGTGTTGGGCAGGGCTTGGAGCACCCTGGGATGGTGGAAGGGTCCCTGCCATGGCACTGGAGGAGTTTTTTGGTCTATTCCAACCCAAACCATTCCATGGTTCCATGAGAACATTGCCCAAAAATCCCCTTGCACTAAACTGGGTGGGATGAAGATCTGAACCTCCTGAGCTCCCCAATCTTTGGATGATTGGATTAAACACATGAAAATGTATTGTTTATTTATTGTGTTTAATAAGATTGATTGTGTTTGATCTGTGGCTGTGGCTGCCCCCGGCAATGTCCAAGGTCAAGTTGGACAGGGCTGGGATGGTGGAAGGGGTCCCTGCTATGGCACTGGAGGAGTTTTAAACCCAAACCATTCCATGGTTCTATGAGAACATTGCCCAAAAATCCCCTTGCACTAAACTGGGTGGGATGAAACCTCCTGAGCTCCCCAATCTTTGGATGCTTGGATTAAACACATGAAACAGATTGATTGTGTTTGATCTGTGGCTGTGGCTGTCCCTGGCAGTGCCCAGGGCCAGGTTGGACAGGGCTGGGATGGTGGAAAATGTCCTTGCTCTTGGGACTGGATGAGTTTTTGGGTCTATTCCAACCCAAACCATTCCATGGTTCCATGAGAACATTGCCCAAAAATCCCCTTGCACTAAACTGGGTGGGATGAAGATCTGAACCTCCTGATCTCCCCAGTCTTTGGATGCTTGGATTAAACACATGAAAATGTATTGTTTATTTATTGTGTTTAATAAGATTGATTGTGTTTGATCTGTGGCTGTGGCTGCCCCTGGCAGTGCCCAGGCCCAGGTTGGACACTTTGGAGCACCCTGGGATGGTGGGAGGTGGCCCTGCCATGGCAGGAGGTGACATCAGCTCGAGCTGAAGCTCCCTCCAGCCCCACCCTTCCCTGCTCTGTGCTTTCTCTCTCTCTCCGGTGCTGATTCCAGCCCGTCCCAGCCGCTCGGGGGCTCCTGGGTTCCGGGGCAGAGCAGCTCGAGGTGCGCTGGCTCTGTTTGGGAGAGGAGCTACAGTGAATCGAGCTGGGATTTCTGCTGCTCCCGCTGCGCTGAGCAGTGCCAGAGGGGAGGGCAGCAGCTCGGAACCAGCTACAAACTGAAAACCAGGCAGATTTCTGCCCTTCTCTGTATGCATCTGGCTCTGATCATATTCAATTAAATCAATTATTTTATTTTATTTTCTTAATTTTGCTTTGGTGGGCCACTTCTCCCAGCGGTTTCTCCCCTGGTTTTGTCTGTACACAGGATTCTTTAAGGCAAAAATCTCTATTTGCTGGATTTATTTATGGATATTTATTAATTGATTTTATATATTTATTGATTTATTTGTTTTATATATTTATTTTATATATTTATGGGTTTATATATTTATTTTATATATTTATGGACTTATTTGTTTTATAGATTTATTTTATATATTTATAGATTTATAGATTTATAGATTTATTTTATATATTTACGGATTTATTTGTTTTATATATTTATTTTATATATTTATCGATTTCTATATTTATTTTATATATTTATCGATTTCTATATTTATAGATTTATTTTATATATTTATGGATTTATTTTATATATTGATTTTATATATTTATGGATTTATCTATTCCTATATTTATTTTATATATTTATCGATTTCTATATTTATTTTATATATTTATGGATTTCTATGTTTCTATATTTATTTTATATATTTATGGATTTATCTATTTATTTTATATATTTATGGATTTATTTATTAGGAGCATCATGGAACAATTCTATAACTGACCTCAGGGAAGCTGATCACCAGCAGAAATCAGATGAACTGGTGTAGCTAAAATAAATAAAATAAAATAAAATAATGAATAATAATGAAATAATGAATTCCTTCTGCTCCAGGTGTAGCTCTTACTGTAGCATCTCTGGTAAAGTTCTCAGCAAAAGGCTGGGTAATAATTAATTAATTTTTAATAAAATAATTTTTTACTTAATTAATGAAATAATTAATAAAATAATTAGTGAAATAATTAATTCCTTCTGCTACAGGAGTAGCTCTTACTGTAGGATCTCTGATAGGGTTCTCAGCATAAGGCTGGATAATAATTAATTAATTTTTTAATAAAATTTTTTTTTTACTTTATTAAAAGTCAAGGCTGGGTAATAATTCCTTAATTTTTAAATAAAGTAACCTCAGGTTGGTAGAGCAGAAATCAGATTAATTGATGTAGCTAAAATAAATCAAATCAAATAATGAATAATAATGAAATAATGAATTTCTTCTGCTCCAGGAGTAGCTCTTACTGTAGCATCTCTGATAGAGTTCTCAGCATAAGGCTGGGTAATAATTAATTAATTTTTTAATAAAGTAACCTCAGGCCTGGTACAGCAGAAATCAGATTAACTGGTGTAGCTAAAATAAATAAAATAAATAATAGTTAATGAAATAATTAATGAAATAATTAATGAAATAATTAATTCCTTCTGCTCCAGGAGTAGCTTTTACTGTAGGATCTCTGGTAAAGTTCTCTGCATAAGGCTGGGAAATACTTAAATAATAAAACCAACAAATTATTTAATATAATATAATAATATTTAATCTAATATAATAATATTTAATCTAATATAATAATATTTAATCTAATATAAGAATATTTAATATAATATAAGAATATTTAATATAATGTAAGAATATTTAATCTAATATAATAATATTTAATATAATATAATAATATATAAATATATACTATTATAATGTATATAATTTTAATAATATTTATAATATATTATTTTATAAATAAATATAATATAAAAATATAAAATTTAATATAATATAATGAAATATTAAAGTTTAAATAAAATAATAAATATAATTATATAATATCAAATTATTACGTGTTAAAGTACTTAAATCTTTTCAATTTTAATAATTGTTGATATTTTTTATTAATTTTTGAAGAAAGTAGCAGGATTTGAAGCAGTGTGTGATCTTTCTGCAGACCTTGCAGCTGGAGTTCCTGTTGAGCAGTGCAGGCATGGTCAAACCAAACTGTGCAAAGCAGATAGCAAGGAAAATAAAGAAACAGTGCTCCAAATCAATAAAAATATTGTAAATAAACAGGGAGCATTATGAAATCAGGGATTTCTTCCCCTTTATTCCGTATTGAAATCAATAAAAATATTCTAAATAAACAGGGAGCATTATGAAATCAGGGATTTCTTCCACTTTATTCCGTATTCAAATCAATAAAAACATTCTAAATAAACAGGGAGCATTATGAAATCAGGGATTTCTTCCACTTTATTCCATATTCAAATCAATAAAAATATTGTAAATAAACAGGGAGCATTATGAAATCAGGGATTTCTTCCCCTTTATTCCGTATTCAAATCAATAAAAATATTGTAAATAAACAGGGAGCATTATGAAATCAGGGATTTCTTCCATTTTATTCCGTCCAAATCAATAAAAATATTCTAAATAAACAGGGAGCATTATGAAATCAGGGATTTCTTCCACTTTATTCCGTATTCAAATCAATAAAAATATTGTAAATAAACAGGGAGCATTATGAAATCAGGGATTTCTTCCACTTTATTCCATATTGAAATCAATAAAAATATTCTAAATAAACAGGGAGCATTATGAAATCAGGGATTTCTTCCACTTTATTCTGTATTCAAATCAATAAAAATATTGTAAATAACCAGGGAGCATTATGAAATCAGGGATTTCTTCCCCTTTATTCCGTCCAAATCAATAAAAATATTGTAAATAAACAGGGAGCATTATGAAATCAGGGATTTCTTCCACTTTATTCCGTATTGAAATCAATAAAAATATTGTAAATAAACAGGGAGCATTATGAAATCGGGGATTTCTTCCACTTTATTCCGTATTCAAATCAATAAAAATATTCTAAATAAACAGGGAGCATTATGAAATCAGGGATTTCTTCCACTTTATTCCGTATTGAAATCAATAAAAATAAATAAACAGGGAGCATTACGAAATCAGGGATTTCTTCCACTTTATTCCGTCCAAATCAATAAAAATATTCTAAATAAACAGGGAGCATTATGAAATCAGGGATTTCTTCCCCTTTATTCCATCCAAATCAATAAAAATATTCTAAATAAACAGGGAGCATTATGAAATCATGGATTTCTTCCACTTTATTCCGTATTGAAATCAATAAAAATATTCTAAATAAACAGGGAGCATTATGAAATCAGGGATTTCTTCCACTTTATTCTGTATTGAAATCAATAAAAATATTCTAAATAAACAGGGAGCATTATGAAATCAGGGATTTCTCCCCCTTTATTCCCTACTCCAATCCATTCCATTGGGTTTCCGCCAGGTTCGAGGAGCCTCTGGCCAATTTACTGAACAAGCAGCACCAGACAGTGAAGGAGCAGCTGGAGCAGCTGCGGATCAAGAAGGCCTCGATCAAAGCCCCCCAGGAGGCTGAGAGAGCCAAGGAGCCGAGTGAGAAGCCCCCGCAGCGCCTGGCTCTGGACAGCGCACAGAGGAAGAGGCTCCAGCAGCAAATGCAGCAGGTGATCCGTGCTTGAACGCGCTGAGAAATCCCATTCTCACCACTTTTCCTTACTCTTAAAAGTGGGTTGTTCTTGCGCCTAGAAATTGGGAAATGGGCAGTTCTGAGAGATGAAATTGGTGGTAAAATAAGTATTATGTATTTATGTAGGGAAAAAAAATTAATTGCTGTGTTGGTAACGATGAGAATTTGGCCAAAAAGTTGGGAAACTGCTCAAAGATTTCAATAGTTGATGTCCTCAGAATTTGTGTAATAAACTTTGTGTCAGTGGACATGAAAGTTTCCCCTCAGTTTTCTATTGCTTTTAAGGATTTTTGCAGGCAGAGATTTGATTTTTGCTGTGCTCAGGAGATTTTTCTTGTGCCTTTGGACTTGTGCTTTCCAGTTCCTTGGATTTGTGATAAACTGAACAAAAAAAAATCCAATTTATTTGATTTTATTCCTCAAGCATGTTCAGCTCCTGACTCAAATCCATCTCCTGGCAAGTTTCAACCCTGCTCTGAGTTCAGAGGCCAACACCACCCAGATGTTTTTGGTAAGAAATGCCTAAAATCAGATATCCATAAATTCAAACCATTGCTGGTCCCTGGGCAAACTTCGAAATATTCATTTATTTTTATTTATTTACTTCGAAATATGAATTTTAAAATTTATTTATTTTTATTTATTTATTTTATTTATAACTAAATATAGTTATTTATTTAGATTTCATTTAAATATAAATAAAAATTAGATATATAATTTAATATAACATAAAAATATAAATAAAAATATAAATATATATAAATATATAAAAATATATATTATTATTATATATATTATATAATATAATATAGATTATATATATTATAATTATATAACATAATATTATATTATTATATATGAATATATAAATATATAAATAAAAATAAAAATAAAATATAATTTAATATAATTTATAATTAATATAAATAATTAATTATATATTAAATATATAAATTAAATAAATATATTTATTTAAATTTCATTTAAATATATTTCTTTATTTAAATTTCATTTAAATAAATATTTTTATTTAAGTTTCATTTAAATAAATATTTTTATTTATTTAAGTTTCATTTAAATAAATTTATTTATTAAGTTTCATTTAAATAAATAGATTTCTTTATTTAAATTTCATTTAAATAATAAATGCAATCTATTATTTATTTACTTTATTAAATGAATGGAAAGGAACCTTAGTTTTCAGTTTAATGGGATAAATGTTGGAATGGATAATGGCTTTAATGGGATAAATATTGGAATTGTGGGAAGGGTGGGAATTGAAAAAGAACTGAAAGTCACGGAATCCCAGAATGGTTTGGGTGGGGAGGGACCCTAAAGCTCCCTCAGTTCCACCTGAATGGAGCACCAGGGGCACCTTCCACTGACCCAGGGAAAAAGGGAAGAAAAGATGGAAGGGGAAAAGAATTTTACCTTTTGTGATGAAATTCAGAGGGGAAAAATTGAAAATCTGCAAGTGCTGGCCAGGGATGGGGAAATCCAGAATTTTCTGAGCACCTGTGCCAGTACCTGCCCACCCTGAGAGCAAATCCTCTACCCTGCATTTGTGATGCCCCAAATGAAGATTTAGCATCAGATGATAAATTTTAATTTACAACCTGATGAGATCCTATTTATAATATGACAGTTTATCATTTATAATCTGATTTTTTCCATGCTCTCTCTCTGTTCCCTGCCTGTCTCTGCTGCGTTTCTGTGCTGCCTTTGCAGAGCGAGCTCGGGAGCTTTGCCTGCAGCTCCAGCCTGCACCAGGTGCCCCAGGACCCCAAATTCCAGACCATGTTCCAGCCCTGCAACTTGCAGGGGGCCCTGCAGCTCCTTGAGGACTTCCACGCCCAGGTGCCAGTGGACTGGAGCCCCAGGAAGGCAGTGAAGAATGGTAAGGGAGGGGCAGGGTGGGTTACTTCCTTTTCTCACCCAGATTTGGGGCAACTCAGAGGTGTTTTAAACAACTTTTATTCCATTTTCAGTCTCATGTGAAGAGTGAGACAGTAGAGATGTCATAACTCACACCATCACAATCAGAAGTTAATTATTTCCTAATTACAATGTACTAGAAGTGTTTCTTGGCCTCCACACCAATTTTCTACCAATCTATTCTACCAATCCATGTTCCTGTGGATACCAATCCATTTCCCCCATTTCAGTCTCATGTGAAGGGTGAGACAATCCAGATGTTGTAACTCACACCATTACAATCAGAAGTTAATTATTTCCTAATTACAATGTACTAAAAGTGTTTCTTGGCCTCCACACCAATTTTCTACCAATCCATTTCCCACAGGAACAAGGTGGGGAAAGCAGGAGCAGGGTGATAAGTGAGGGGACAGGGTGGGTTAATTCCTTTTTCTCACCCAGATTTGGGGCAACTCATAGGTGTTTTAACAACTTTGATTCTATTTTCAGTCTCATGTGAAGATTGAGTCAATCCAGGTGTTGTAACTCACACCATTACAATCAGAAGTTAATTATTTCCTAATTACAATATACTAGAAGTGTTTCTTGGCCTCCACACCAATTTTCTACCAATCCATTTCCCACAGGAACAAGGTGTGGAAAGCAGGAGCAGGGTGATATGTGAGGGGACAGGGTGGGTTATGCCCTTTTCTGACCCGGATTTGGGGCAACTCAGAGGTGTTTTAAACAATTTTTATTCCATTTTCAGTCTCATGTAATGAGTGAGACAGTAGAGATGTCATAACTCACACCATCACAATCAGAAGTTAATTATTATTTCTTAATTGCAATACACTAAAAGTGTTTCTTGGCTCAGAGTGGCCACTTGGTCTTTGCCTTGCTACAGAGCAAAAGAAAAGATGGAAGGAGAAAAGAATTTTACCTTTTGCTGGTGTGAACTTAAAGGGGAAAACTAGAAACTCTGCACATTTTCAAAACAGGAAGAAATCCTTTTTGCAGTGAAAGCAGTAAAAGAAGCGGGGTTTTCAAGAAGTGAGCTGTGAAAAACCTCCATCCACACACACAAAACTGTCCTTCCCTGTTCATTCTTTCCACAGCAAATGAATTCTCGTGTTTGCCAAAGCAAGTGGCCTGGATTTTGGCAACCAGGAAAGTTTTTATGTACCCAGAGCTGCTGCCAATTTGTTCCTTGAGAGCAAACCCTCCCCGAGACAAGATCGTCTTCACCAAGGCAGAGGACAAGTAGGTGCTGCAGTTATTGCACAAAATGGCTGCAAGTTGGTTTGGTAAAGAGAATTGCAACCCTTGGGCAGAGCTGAGAGGTTTCTCATCTCCTCCCCTCCATCTTTCCCTGGCCAGCTTGTTGGCTTTAGGGCTGAAACATTTCGAAGGGACGGATTTCCCCAAGCCTTTGATCAGCAAATACCTGCTGCCCACCAAAACTGCCCATCAGCTGACAGTGAGGATCAAGAACCTCAACATGAACAGAGCCCCTGACAACATCATCAGGGTAAGGGCCACTCCTGGCCTCTGTGTTCCAAGGGCTCCTTATTTTCAATTAAATCTCATCCCTGGGGTAGCAGTGAGGGTTTAACCTTTTGTTTCCCTTAGCCACTGGTGTTTGGATACTGGTTTGACTCTTTAGAGATGAGATAGTCCTGGTAAAACTCAGTAATCCTGGTTAAATATTCATCCAAGTGAGCTTTTGAGTAGCAAAATTGAAACAAAAGTGTTGTTTGCAGCCAGCTGGGCACTAATCCTGTCCCATAAACTGGGGGGGACAAAACAGATAAAAGAACACATGGGAAAAAAACAGATAAAAGAACAGCTGGGATAAAAACCAGATAAAAGAACAGCTGGGAATAAAACAGATAAAAGAACAGCTGGGAAAAAAAAACAGATAAAACAACAGCTGGGATAAAAACCAGATAAAAGAACAGCTGGGAATAAAACCAGGTAAAAGAACAGCTGGGATAAAAACCAGATAAAAGAACAGCTGGGAACAAAACCAGGTAAAACAACAGCTGGGAAAAAAAAAAACAGATAAAAGAACAGCTGGGAAATAAAACAGGTAAAAGAACAGCTGGGAAAAAAAAAAACAGATAAAAGAACAGCTGGGGAAAAACCAGATAAAACAACAGCTGGGAACAAAACAGATAAAAGAACAGCTGGGAAAAAAACAGATAAAACAACAGCTGGGAAAAAAAAACAGGTAAAACAACACACAGGAACAAAACCAGATAAAAGAACAGCTGGGAAAAAAAACCAGGTAAAACAACAGCTGCATAAAACCAGATAAAACAACAGCTGCATAAAACAAAACCAGATAAAACAACAGCTGCATAAAACAAAACCAGATAAAAGAACAGCTGCATAAAACCAGATAAAAGAACAGCTGCACAAAACAAAACCAGATAAAAGAACAGCTGCACAAAACAAAACCAGATAAAAGAACAGCTGCACAAAACAAAACCAGATGAAAGAACAGCTGCATAAAACCAGATAAAAGAACAGCTGCACAAAACAAAACCAGATAAAAGAACAGCTGCATAAAACCAGATAAAAGAACAGCTGCACAAAACAAAACCAGATAAAAGAACAGCTGCACAAAACAAAACCAGATAAAAGAACAGCTGCACAAAACAAAACCACAATAACACCAAGCAACACCTGCCCAGCTGCCTGAACCTCTGGGAGAGCAGCCAGGATGGCAGTGAGCTCTTGGTGACTGATTTTTCACGTTCCTGTGGGTGGAACCCCATTAAAGATCACTTTCTTGGCATGAGCACTGGCAGGGAGCCCCGTCCTGTGTCCCAGAGGTGACCTGAGCATGTCACCTGTGTGCCTTTGTCTCCTGTCCCCTCAGTACTACAAGAAGACGAAGCAGCTGCCTGTGCTGGTGAAGTGCTGTGAGGAAATCCAGCCCCACGAGTGGAAACCTCCCGTGGAGAGGGAAGAGCATCGCCTGCCCTTCTGGTTAAAGGTATTTTCTGGGGGGAGGTGTTGTTTGGTTCATTTCTTGTGGGTTTTATTTGGTCTTGGGTGGATTTTCCCCTTGTGGATTTTCCTTCTGGTTTTTTTTTTTCCTTTTGGATTTTTTTCCTTGTGTGGATTTTTCCCCTTATGGATTTTCCCCTTATGGATTTTCCCCCTTGTGGATTTTCCCCTTATGGATTTTTCCCCTTGTGGATTTTTTCCCCTTGTGGATTTTTCCCCTTGTGGATTTTTCCCCTTGTGGATTTTTCCCCTTGTGGATTTTCCTTTTGGATTTTTTCCCCTTGTGGATTTTTCCCCTTGTGGATTTTTTCCCTTGTGGATTTTCCTTTTGTATTTTTTCCCCTTGTGGATTTTTTCCTTGTGTGGATTTTTTCCTTGTGTGGATTTTTTCCTTGTGTGGATTTTTTCCTCATGGATTTTTTCCTTGTGTGGATTTTTTCCCTTGTGGATTTTTTCCCCTTGTGGATTTTTCCTTGTGGACTTTTTTCCTTTTGGATTTTTTCCTTTTGGATTTTTGTCCCCTTGTGGTTTTTTGTCCCCTTGTGGATTTTCCTTCTGTTTTTTTTTCCTTTTGGATTTTTTTCCTTGTGTGGATTTTTTCCTTGTGGATTTTTTCCCTTGTGGATTTTCCTTCTGGATTTTTTCCCCTTGTGGATTTTTTCCTTGTGTGGATTTTTTGTCCCCTTGTGGATTTTTTCCTTGTGTGGATTTTTTTCCCTTGTGGATTTTTTCCCTTGTGGTTTTTTCCCTTTTGGATTTTTTCCCTTGTGGATTTTTTCCTTGTGTGGATTTTCCCCTTGTGGATTTTTCCCCTTGTGGATTTTTTCCTTCTGGTTTTTTTCCTTTTGGATTTTTCCCCTTGTGTGGATTTTTTCCTTGTGTGGATTTTTTTCCTTGTGGATTTTCCTTATGGATTTTTTTCCTTGTGTGGATTTTTTTCCTTTTGTGGGTCTCCTTTTCATGTGGATTTTTCTTGGAGGCACAGAGACCATTCCTGTGAGTCAGGCAGTCAGGGAGGACTGTGCCCAAGGGAACAACTGCACTCAAATGCCATAAAATCCATTTCTCTTCATCACTCCCTGTTACACAGGGAAGTTTCCTTCCCACAAAATCTTATTTTTACTAAAGCAACCTTTATAAAGCATAAAACTTTTGTTTTTCTCAGGAGCTCAGAGTCTCCTAAAGGCTTTGCAGTGCAACTCATGAATTTCAAGTACTCTTAAGCAACATGCAGTAGTATAAAGGAAATAAAACAGAGGAAACTCTGTTGCCTTTTGTGCTCTGGAGGTGGAAATACAGAAATAGCCCATAAATAATAATTCCAATAAATTCTTGCTCCCTTCAGGCAAGCTTGCCCTCCATCCAGGGAGAGCTGAAGCAGCTGGCAGAAGATGCCAAGGAGACACCGGCCTCACCTGCTGGAGAATCTGCCCTTGTGGGGACAGAGAAGGGAGCTGCAGGCGGGGGCTGTGATGACAAATACCCTTTGCTGATGCCCAAGGGGCTCGTGCTCACCCTGAAACCTTTGGGCAACCGCTTCTCCAGGAGGCCCTGGAGGAGGCAGAGATCCTCAGCTCTGAAACCTGTCCTGATCCGCCCCAGCCCCTGCCTGCAGCCCAGCTCCAGCCCCCTGAGCGTGCAGAAAAATCAGAAATTGGCTCAGTCGGAGGCTGCCCCCAGCAGGGTCCGGGGCCGGGTCCCTCGGCCCATCCAGCCAGCGCCGCCGCCCCTGAAAGTCCCAGCAGTGCTGGCAGCTGGGGATGCCTTGGAATTCCAGAATGTTCTTTCCACTGGCCAGCCACACTCCAGACAAGCCTTCCCAGCTGCTGTAGGCCCAGCTCTGGTGGCCTCAGAGCCAGGGGCCTTCCAGCCCAAGGTGATGCTGCCGGCCTTGGGCGGGATGAGGACGCGCAAACCGTGCGTGAGGAAGAGCTACCAGAGGAAAAAAGGGACGAAATCTGCCCCGGTGATCAAAGCTTCCCCTGTGATCCAGCCCTCCCCTGTCATCCTGACTGTCCCTGCCACCACAGTGAAGGTGCTGAACATTGGCAATGGCTGCAACGTGATCCAGCCCCTGAGCACGGCCGTGGGCCGAGGCGCTCAGGCCATTCCTGTCACCACCCTGCTGGTGAATCCCTCCACATTCCCATGCCCCTTAAACCAGCCTCTGGTCACCTCTTCCATCCCATCCCTGATTGTCTCTCCCAGCCCTGTTGGGCTCTCTGCTCCTGCTGGGGCTGAAGGGGAGGAGAAGCTGACCCTGCTCCCTGCTCCAGGAGCTTTTCCTGCAGTGGAGCCCAAGGTGGAGCCCCCAGAGCTCTTTGTGCCCTGCTCCACTCTGTCCCCAAAGAAGGAGTGTGGCACAAACCCTGCCCATGGGGACACTCAGGACAAGGGGAGCAAGGGGGACTGCTGCAGCTGGGCAGTGGGAGAAGGAGATGGGAACACATCAGAGCCTTTGCCAGTGGTGGAGCTTTTGCCTCATTTAGAAAATCCTGACGCATCGGTGGAAATCAAGTCTGAAGAGTTAAGTGATGCTCCCAAAGAAGCCAACCTGGCCCAAAAAAGAGATCTTCTATGTGCTGAGAGGAGGGAGGAGTTCATGCTGGGCCTTGGCCAGGAGCTGAACATGGAGGCTGCTTGTTCCTGTGGCGGGGATGAGCCCAAGAAGGAGCACGGGCCCTGTGAGGAGAAGGGAGAGGAGGAGCGCCAGGCCCTGCCCTCCCCTCCCCAGGGGGAGCAGCAGGGGGAGCCTGGGGGGGCTGCAGGGCCCCCAGGCAGCAGTGACTCCCCAAAGAACCCCCCTCACCCAGCTGAGAGGGAGGCAGAGTTCAGCAGCCCCCCGGCAAGGCCGGAGGACTCCTCCAGCATTGATGGGCAGTCCGTGGGGACACCCGCCGGCCCCGAGGCTGCAGGGGACAGGGAAGGGCAGGAAGAAGAGGAAGAAGATGATTTTGATGATTTTACACAAGATGAGGATGAGGAGATGTCATCAGCCTCAGAAGAGTCGATTCTGTCAGTGCCAGAACTGCAGGTAAAGATAAAACATGAAAAGATAAAACTTGAGAACCCTTAAAGAAGGGGGCGACTGTGGGGGTCCTAAAACACCCTGTGGAGTCAGGGATCCCACTGGGGATCCCACTGGGGATCTGAAAATCCCACTGGGGATCCCACTGGAAATCCTACTGGGGATCCCACTGGGAATCCTACTGGGGATCCCACTGGGAATCCTACTGGAAGTCCCACTGAGGATCCCACTGGAAATCCCACCGGGGATCTGAGAATCCCACTGAGGACCCCACTGAAATCCCAATGGAAATCCTACTGGGGATCCCACTGGGAACTCCACTGAGGGCCCCACTGGAGATCCCACTGAGAATCCCACTGGAAATCCCACTGGGGATCCCACTGGAAATCCTACTGGGAACCCCACTGAAATCCCAATGGAAATCCTACTGGAGATCCCACTGGGAATCTGAAAATCCCACTGAGGACCCCACTGAAATCCCACTGGGGATCCCACTGAGAATCCCACTGGAAACCCAATGGAAATCCTACTGGGGATCCCACTGGGAATCCCACTGGGAACCCCACTGAAATCCCAGTGGAAATGCTACTGGGAACTCCACTGGAAATCCCACTGGGGATCAGGAAATCCCACTGGGGATCCCACTGAGAATCCCACTGGAAACCCAATGGAAATTCTACTGGGGATCCCACTGGGGATGAGGAAATCCCACTGGGAACTCCACTGGGGATCCCACTGAGGATCCCACTGGAAATCTCACTGGAAATCTCACTGGAAACCCAATGGAAATCCTACTGAAAATCCCACTGAGGATCCCACTGGAGATCCCACTGGAGATCCCACTGGGAACATGGGCTGATAACTCTCTAAGAGCCTGGCATTGTCCTGGTCACAGAGAAATTAAAACCCAGGTTTTCCTGGGCACATTTTAAGCATTTTAACCCCATATTGCAAACACGCAGATCTAAACTCTGCTGAGCTGCAGGGATCCCTCCATGAGGCTGCTCTCTAAGAAGTGCTTGAAGTAAAAAAAAGCAAAAATGACTTTGCAGGTCACAATTCCAGCAAACCTTGAAGAGCTGAGATGTTCATTAAGGATCATTAATGACCCCCAGTGGAAATCCCACTGGAAATCCCACAGGGAACCCCACTGGGAACATGGGCTGATAACTCTCTAAGAGCCTGGCATTGTCCTGGTCACAGAGAAATTGAAACCCAGGTTTTCCTGGGCACATTTTAAGCCCAGACTAAGGAATTATATTGCAAATATGCAGATCTAAACTCTGCTGAGCTGCAGGGATTCCTCAGTGAGGCTGCTCTCTAAGAATACTTAGAATAAAAATGACTTTGCAGGTCACAATTCCAGCAAGCCTTGAAGATCTAAGATGATAATTAAGGAATCAATAATGAATCCCTTCTAAATTAAGGCCTAATTTGCTGAATGGCAGATGCTGAAATTGAATTTTCCAATTTTAGGCAGCTCTGGAGGGGTTTGAATTCTGTTCCTTAACAAAATCCTTCAGCTGGGCAGGTGCTGAGCTGTGAAATTGGCTGTGAGGAAGCTGCTGAATGAGATTAAATCAAATCAAATCAAACAATTGGATTGATTTTTATTATTTCTAAGGAGACAATGGAAAAACTGACTTGGCTTGCAACAGAGAGACGTTTAAGCCAAGAGGGAGATTCTGAAGAGGAGAATTCCCAGGAGGAGAACTCTGAGCCTGAGGAAGAGGAGGAGGAGGAAGGGGAAGGAATAGAGAGCTTGCAGAAAGATGACGAAACGTGTGGGGACACAGCAGAGGAGCCTAAATCTGCTTTCACCATGGCCAAGGCAGCTTCCCCACAGGTGGAGGCCCACAGGAGGCCAGCAGGTGAGTGCAGGGGTTTGGGACAGCAGGTGAGTGCAGGGGTTTGGGACAGCAGGGGAGTGTAGGGGTTTGGGGACAGCAGGGGGGTTTGGGGACAGCAGGGGAGTGCAGGGGGTTTGGGACAGCAGGGGAGTGCAGGGGGTTTGGGACAGCAGGGGAGTGATGTGGGGTTTTTGGACAGCAGGGGAGTGCTGTGGGGTTTAGGGACAGCAGGGGAGTGCTGTGGGGTTTGGGGACAGCAGGGCAGTGCTGTGGGGTTTAGGGACAGCAGGGGAGTGCAGGGGGGTTTTTTGGTCAGTAAGTGAGTTCTTTGGGGTTTTTTGGACAGCAGGGGAGTGCTGTGGGGTTTGGGGACAGCAGGGGAGTGCTGTGGGGTGTTTTGCACAGCAGGTGAGTACAGGGGGGTTTGGGGACAGCAGGGGAGTGCAGGGGGTTTGGGGACAGCAGGTGAGTGCTGTGGGGTTTAGGGACAGCAGGGGAGTGCTGTGGGGTTTGGGGACAGCAGGGGAGTGCTGTGGGGTTTGGGACAGCAGGGGAGTGCTGTGGGGTTTAGGGACAGCAGGGGAGTGCTGTGGGGTGTTTTGGACAGCAGGGGAGTGCTGTGGGGTTTAGGGACAGCAGGGGAGTGCTGTGGGGTTTTTTGGACAGCAGGGGAATGCTGTGGGGTTTGGGGACAGCAGGGGAGTGCTGTGGGGTTTGGGACAGCAGGTGAGTGCTGTGGGGTTTTTGGACAGCAGGGCAGTGCTGTGGGGTTTTTGGACAGCAGGGCAGTGCTGTGGGGTTTTTGGACCCAGGGAGTGGGGAAGTAGAGCTGCTCTCTGCAGGGAAAACCAACCACTGGGGATCCTGTTTGGGTTTAACTCCCTGGGTGTATCTGAGCCCAGTGGTGTTTTCCAGCTGGGAATCCAATTTTAGGAGCCAGTCACAGCTCTCTTGCATATTTGCAGACAGATTCATGGTTTGTGTCAGCTAAGAACTGATAATTTTAGAAGAACAATATTGAACAGTCAAATCTTTGCTAATTTGAATTTTGTCTGACAAGGTCATGTTGGAGAAAAGGCAATGAAACAAAGTCCAAGTGCTAAATGAACTTGAGCAGTGAATTTTGAGGAGGGGACCTCAGCCCATTAAATCAGCAGATTCCTAAACCTCAAGCCACAAAAATCTGGATGTAACCCCCTTAGTTCCCTGTTTAATTCCCTGTTGTGTGACACCAGGTGTTTATCTATGATTTTAACTATGTTGTAAATAATTATCTAAAATTTCCAGCACAGCTCTGGGCTTGTGCTGTGTCTCTGTAGCCTTTGTGGTTGTTCTGCCCTGGTGTGAGGGATTTTTGTAGTTCCACAAAAACCTGTGCCTGCATCCAGAGATTTCTCCAGTCAGATGCTGTGGAAACAAGCAACAAAATCAGGATTTTGGCCAGCTTGACTCTTGGGAAGTGAATTTCTCCTCCACTTCCAGGGAGCACAGCCAATGTATATTTTGGCATAAATTTTACAACAATTCCTGTTGCAATATTGCCCTGGCAGGGCCCTGGGGTGCCTCTGCCACTGAGTCACCTCCTGCTCCTCCACAGGAGAGAACCTGAAAGCCCCAGGGAAGAGCAGGAGCTCCCACAGGACCAGGAGCAAGAGGGGCAGAGCTCGTGGCAGCAAAGACACCTCCAAGCTGCTGCTGCTCTACGACGAGGACATCCTGGAGAGGGACCCCCTGAGGGAGCAGAAGGACCTGGCCTTTGCCCAGGCCTACCTGACCAGGGTAAGGCAGCCCAGGAGCGGCAGAAATGGGGGGGGTTTGTGCCCCAGAACATCAGAAATGTGGGGTTTGTGCTACAAAACATCAGAAATGTGGGGTTTGTGCCAGAGAACATAAAAAATGTGGGGGTTTCTGCCACAGAGCATCAGAAATGTGGGGTTTTGTGCCACAGAACATCAGAAATGTGGGGTTTGTGCCAGAGAACATAAAAAATGTGGGGTTTTGTGCCACAGAACATCAGAAATGTGGGGTTTGTGCCACAGAAATCAGAAATGTGGGGTTTGTGCCCCAGAACATCAGAAATGTGGGGTTTGTGCTACAGAACATCAGAAATGGGGGGTTTTGTGCCACAGAACATCAGAAATTTTGGGTTTTCTGCCACAGAGCATCAGAAATGTGGGGTTTTGTGCCACAGAACATCAGAAATGTGGGGTTTGTGCCCCAGAAATCAGAATCCTGAGGGAGCAGAAGGACCTGGCCTTTGCCCAGGCCTACCTGACCAGGGTAAGGCAGCCCAGGAGCTGCAGAAATGGGGGGGTTTGTGCCCCAGAACATCAGAAATGTGGGGTTTGTGCCACAGAGCATCAGAAATGTGGGGTTTTCTGCACAGAACATCAGAAATGTGGGGTTTTCTGCCACAGAACAGCAGAAATTTGGGGTTTTCTGCCACAGAGCATCAGAAATTTGGGGTTTTGTGCCACAGAGCATCAGAAATGTGGGGTTTGTGCCCCAGAACATCAGAAATTTGGATGTTTTGTGTCACAGAAATCAGAATCCTGGGGGAGCAGAAGGACCTGGCCTTTGCCCAGGCCTACCTGACCAGGGTAAGGCAGCCCAGGAGCTGCAGAAATGGGGGGGGGTTTGTGCCACAGAGCATCAGAAATGTGGGGTTTGTGCCCCAGAACAGCAGAAATGTGGGGTTTGTGCCACAGAAATCAGAAATGTGGGGGTTTGTGCCCCAGAGCATCAGAAATGTGGGGTTTGTGCCACAGAACATCAGAAATGTGGGGTTTGTGCCATAGAGCATCAGAAATGTGGGGTTTGTGCCAGAGAACATCAGAAATGTGGGGTTTTGTGCCACAAAACATCAGAAACGTGGGGTTTGTGCCAGAGAACATCAGAAATGTGGAGTTTTGTGCCACAGAGCATCAGAAACGTGGGGTTTTCTGCCACAGAGCAGCAGAAATGTGGGGTTTGTGCCACAGAACATCAGAAATGTGGGGTTTGTGCCACAAAACATCAGAAATGTGGGGTTTTCTGCCACAGAGCAGCAGAAATTTGGGGGTTTGTGCCACAGAACATCAGAAATTTGGGGTTTGTGCCACAGAACATCAGAAATTTGGGGTTTTGTGCCACAGAACATCAGAAATGTGGGGGTTTCTGCCACAGAACATCAGAAATGTGGGGTTTCTGCCACAGAACATCAGAAATGTGGGGTTTGTGCCACAGAACATCGGAAATGTGGAGTCTGTGCCAGAGAACATAAAAAATGTGGGGTTTTGTGCCACAGAGCATCAGAAATGTGGGGTTTGTGCCAGAGAACATCAGAAATGGGGGTTTGTGCCACAGAACATCAGGAATTTTGGGTTTTCTGCCACAGAGCATCAGAAATGTGGGGTTTTGTGCCACAGAGCAGCAGAAATGTGGGGTTTTGTGCCACAGAGCAGCAGAAATGTGGGGTTTTGTGCCACAGAACATCAGAAATGGGGGGTTTTCTTCACACAACATCAGAATCCTGAGGGAGCAGAAGGACCTGGCCTTTGCCCAGGCCTACCTAACCAGGGTAAGGCAGCCCAGGAGCTGCAGAAATGTGGGGTTTGTGCCACAGAGCAGCAGAAATGTGGGGTTTGTGCCACAGAGCATCAGAAATGTGGGGTTTGTGCCACAGAGCAGCAGAAATGTGGGGTTTTGTGCCCCAGAACATCAGAAATGTGGGGTTTTGTGCCACAGAACATCAGAAATGTGGGGTTTGTGCCAGAGAACATAAAAAATGTGGGGTTTTGTGCCACAGAGCATCAGAAATGTGGGGTTTGTGCTACAGAACATCAGAAATTTGGGGTTTCTGCCAGAGAACATCAGAAATGTGGGGTTTGTGCCACAGAACATCAGAAATGTGGGGTTTGTGCCACAAAGCATGAGAAATGTGGGGTTTGTGCCCCAGAACAGCAGAAATGTGGGGTTTTGTGCCCCAGAGCATCAGAAATGTGGGGTTTTCTGCACAGAACATCAGAAATGTGGGGTTTCTGTCACAGAGCATCAGAAATGGGGGGTTTTGTGCCACAGAACATCAGAATCCTGAGGGAGCAGAAGGACCTGGCCTTTGCCCAGGCCTACCTGACCAGGGTAAGGCAGCCCAGGAGCTGCAGAAATGTGGGGTTTGTGCCACAGAACATCAGAAATGTGGGGTTTGTGCCCCAGAACATCAGAAATGTGGGGTTTGTGCCACAGAACATCAGAAATGTGGGGTTTGTGCCACAGAACATCAGAAATTTGGGGTTTTGTGCCCCAGAACATCAGAAATGTGGGGTTTTCTGCACAGAACATCAGAAATGTGGGGTTTCTGTCACAGAGCATCAGAAATGGGGGGTTTTCTGCACAGAACATCAGAAATGTGGGGTGTTCTGCCACAGAAATCAGAATCCTGAGGGAGCAGAAGGACCTGGCCTTTGCCCAGGCCTACCTGACCAGGGTAAGGCAGCCCAGGAGCTGCAGAAATGGGGGGGTTTGTGCCCCAGAACATAAAAATGTGGGATTTGTGCCCCAGAACATCAGAAATGTGGGGTTTGTGCCAGAGAACATCAGAAATGTGGGGTTTTGTGCCACAGAACATCAGAAATTTGGGGTTTTGTGCCACAGAACATCAGAAATGTGGGGTTTTGTGCCACAGAGCATCATAAATGTGGGGTTTTGTGCCCCAGAACATCAGAAATGTGGGGTTTTCTGCACAGAACATCAGAAATGTGGGGTTTTCTGCACAGAACATCAGAAATGTGGGGTTTTGTGCCACAGAACATCAGAAATGTGGGGTTTTCTGCCACAGAACATCAGAAATGTGGGGTTTTCTGCACAGAACATCAGAAATGTGGGGTTTTGTGCCACAGAACATCAGAAATGTGGGGTTTTCTGCCACAGAACATCAGAAATGTGGGGTTTTCTGCACAGAGCATCAGAAATGTGGGGTTTTCTGCCACAGAACTGCTGGGTCTGCTGGGGTGCAGTTATTTATTCCTACATGTGGTGCTTCACTTCCCAAAGTGTTCCTTTCTTGAGAGGAGGAGAGCAGCTCCTCCTCTTCCTCAGGCTCCGAGTTCTCCTCCTGGGAATTCTTTTCTTGGCTTAAACTTGACTCTGTTGCAAGCCAAGTCAGTTTTTCCATTGTTTCCTTAGAAATAACAAAACAAATCCCATTGTTTGATTTGATTTGGTTTAATATCATTCAGCAGCTTCCTCACAGCCAATTTCCCAGCTCAGCACCTGCCCAGCTGAAGGGTTTTGTTAAGGAACAGAATTCAAACCCCTCCGGAGCTGCCTAAAATTGGAAAATTCAATTTCAGCAGATTCCTGCTGATTTCCTGCTGCTGTTCTTCCTCCTCCCTCTCCTGTCCTAAGAGGGGGAGCTGGAAGTGAAGGACTCAGGGGCTGGGGGTGCTCAGTCCACAGCAGCAGAAGCTTCTGAATTTCTGACCTCCCCAGTCTGCACTGGGATGAGCAGCTTTGGGTCATCTCCAGGAAATCACTTGGTTGCTTCAACAAAATTGCAAATACTGTGTAAATTCTGAGTAGAGGAGATCAAAGATTAGTAGATGAACAGAATTAAGGGAGAAATTCCTCCCTGGGAGGGTGGTGAGACCCTGGCACAGGGTGCCCAGAGCAGCTGTGGCTGCCCAAGGCCGGCTTGGAGCAACCTGGGATGGTGCAAAGTGCCCACAACAAGGGCTTGGAACGAGCTGATTTTTACCATCCCTTCCAACACAAAATACTCTGTACTGAGCTTCTTTCTCCTGCTGGGTGTCACCAATCCCCCCCAGGTCCGTGAGACCCTGCAGCACATCCCAGGAAAATACGAAGATTTCCTGCGCGTCATCTACGAGTTCGAGATCAGCACGGACAAACGGACAGCCGTGGATCTCTACTCCACTCTGCAGAAGCTGCTGCACGACTGGCCACAGCTGCTCACTGATTTTGCTGCCTTTCTGCTACCAGAACAAGCTTTGGAGTGTGGGCTGGTAGGTAGAGTGAGAGGAGGAGGTTGGGTTTTAAGCTTGGGAGTAAAAGGATGAAGAGGTTTTTTTTTTTAGAGATGGTGATTGTTCAAATATTTGACTTGGTTGCCTTGCTACTTTTATTAATCAGAATTGGACAGTTGGGTGTTCTTTATAAATCTCTCCTGCTCAGTGTGGCTGTGGAGGATCAGCCTTTCCCACCTGGCTGCAGAGACAGCATCCAGCAGTGATTCCCCTGTCTCCACATCTGCCTCCCACTTGGCAGGATTGAGGTTCCACCTCTTCCATTCTTCCTGAATTTCCCTGTTTTATGTGCAAAGCCAAACTTTATAGCTCAGTGACAGTGAGAGGCTGTAAAGCACCTGAAAGCTTTAAACCACCAGAAAGAAAATCTTTTTGCACAATAATCTTCAGGCTGTGGTTCTGCAGACAGACCAAAAAAAGACCCTGGCTATTTGAGCAACTAGGGATGCATCACCTTAACAATATTAACAATATTGTTGATATTAACAATATTGTTGATTATTCCAAGTGGTCTTTCTCTTCCTCTGCCTCTTCCCACTTTTGTGAAGGGCATCAACACAATGGAAAACAAAGCCCAGGACAGGAATTTTATTTGTTTAAGTCAATTCAGATGCTTGGGAATATGTGCTTGAACACGAGGGTGAATCTTTTTCTTTTGGCCAGTTTGAGGAGCAGCAAGCCTTTGAAAAGAGCAGGAAGTTCCTCAGGCAGCTGGAGATCTGCTTTGCTGAAAATCCTGCCCACCACCAAAAGATCATCAAAGTCCTGCAGAGCTGTGCAGACTGCGTGCCCCAGGAGATTGCAGAGGTGAGCAGGGAGCCCTCTTCTCCCAGCCAGCCTCGTTCCCTGGCCCTGTGCGCCTGGAGACCGTGGCAGCATTCTCCCTTTTGTCATCAAATTCATGGATGGATTGATTGATTGATTGATTGATTGATTGATCGATTGATCGATCACAAAATTATTTGGGTTGGGAAGGATCTTAAAGCCCAACTCATTGCACCCCCAGGGACACTTCCCACCGTTGGTTTCTCCAATTCCCATCCAACCTGGCCTTGGATTCAGGGGGAATTGGAGAGAAAACACAGAGTCTGTGCTTCCTCTCTCCCACCTCCACCTTGCCTCTAGCACCTTTGTGTCATCTACAGAGTCTGCCTGGGCTCACAGCTCAAATTCATGGATTGATTGATTGATTGATTGATTGATTGATTGATTGATTGATTGATTGATCGATCACAAAATGGTTTGGGTTGGGAAGGAGCTTAGAGCCCATCTCATTGCACCCCCAGGGACACTTCCCACCAGTTGGTTTCTCCAATTCCCATCCAACCTGGCTTTGGATTCAGGGAGAATTGGAGACAAGAATCACAGAGTCTGTGTTTCCTTTCTCCCAAAGCCTCTCTGAGGCTTTGTGTCATCTACAGAGTCTGCCTGGGCTCACAGATTTTGGGTTTACAGCTCAAATTCATGGATGGATGGATGGATGGATGGATGATGGATGGATGGATGGATGGATGGAGGATGGATGGATGGATGGATGGATGGATGGATGGATGGATGGATGGATGGATGATGGATGGATGGATGGATGGATGATGGATGGATGGATGGATGGATGGATGGATGGATGGATGGATGGATGGATGGATGGATGGATGGATGGATGGATGGATCACAAAATGGTTTGGGTTGGGAAGAACCTTAAAGCCCATCTTGTTCCACCCCCTGCCATGGCCAGGGACACTTCCCACCGTTGGTTTCTCATGTTCCCATCCAACCTGGCCTTGGATTCAGGGGGAATTGGAGAGAAAAATCAGAGTCTGTGTTTCCTTTCTCCCACCTCCACCTTGCCTCTAGCACCTTGCAGTTGAGGCTTTGTGTCACCTACAGAGTCTGCCAGGAATTCTGGAGGAACGTTTCCAGGCTAATTTGACAATTTCCGGGCTAATTTGACAATTTCCAGGCTAATTTGCAGGGAACACCCAGGAATTTGTTCCCTCACCACCTTCCACATTGGATCTGTAACGAGCTCTGCTGCTCCCCTTGCTCTGAGAACCTTCAGAGGACAAGGAGATGAGGTGGGATGATTTTTGTGCGTTTTTCCTCTTCCAGCTGAAGACCCAAATGTGGCAGCTGCTGAAGGGCCATGACCACCTGCAGGATGAGTTCTCAGTTTTCTTTGATCACCTCCGACCCTCTGCCAGCCGCATGGGAGACTTTGAGGAGATCAACTGGACAGAAGAGAAGGAATATGAGGTGCTGCAACCTTCTCCCCAAAACCAGAAATGATAAAAGCAGAGACAAGAATCATATTGGAGCTGGAAGAACTCAATTAGAGGAGGGTGCAGTTCCAGAAGCAGAGGGGTGGGAGAGCTGCTGGTGGGATGAAGCAAACCCTTTGAATTTTTGAACAGAATTTTTGTTTTCTGGGGGGAAAAAAACCAAAATTTGGGTCAGCTGAGAGCAGCTGTTGTGTGTTTGTTCTGCTGCAGTTTGATGGCTTTGAGGAGGTGTCTCTGCCAGATGTAGAAGAGGAGGATGAACCACCCAAAATTCATGGAGCCACCAGAAACAAGAAGAGGAAGGAGATTGGAGGCCAACACCACGACAAGGTGGGGCTGGGGCATCTCCCTGGTGTTTCTCATCTGTGAGCAAATGAAATTGGGATTGAATTGGGAATAAATTGGGCCTAGGGTATTTCCTTGGTATTTCTCACCTCTGAGCAAATGAAATTGGAATTGAATTGGGATTAAATTGGGATTAAATTGGGCCTGGGGTATTTCCTTGGTATTTCTCACCTCTGAGAAAATGAAATTGGGATTAAATTGGGCCTGGGGCATCTTCCTGGGATTCCTCATCTGTGAGCAAATTAAAAATTGGGATTAAATTGGGCCTGGGGTATTTCCCTGGTATTTCTCACCTATGAGCAAATTAAATTGGGATTAAATTTGGATTGAATTGGGATTAAATTGGGGTTGAATTGGGATTAAATTGGGGTTGAATTGTGTTATTGAGGATGTGGCACCAACCTGGCAGAGGTGGAAGAAGGGGATGGGGATGTTTCTGTTGTGCTTTGATTGCCAGCAGCGCTTCAGTTCTCTGCTGGAGCCCCCGTGTCCCCCTGTTCCTTGTCTGTCTGTCTGTCTGTCTGTCTGTCTGTCTGTCTGTCTGTCAGCTGGAGTGTCTGTCTGTTCACAGGAGGTGGACTGGGTGGAGGGGCTGAAGGAATGTTCCTGTTCCTGTTCCTGCCATGAAGGGAGCAGTGACCCGAAGCTCAAGAAGAGCAAGAGGAGGAGCTGCAGCCATTGTGGCAGCAAGGTCAGGGAGGGGTCCTGGGGATCCTGGAGCCCCCAAATCCTGGGGGAGGAGGGGAATCCCAAATGCAGAGCTGAGGAGGGGAATCCATCCAAAAGTGAGGGAGGGGATCCCAAATCCAGAGGGGAGGAAGGGGATCCCAAATCCAGAGGTGAGGAGGGGAATCCATCCTGGGGTGAGGAGGGGAATCCATTTGGAGATTAAATTGGGATTAAATTGGGATTCCAGAGATGAGGAAGGGAATCCCAAATCCTGGGGGAGGAGGGGAATCCCAAATCCAGAGCTGAGGAGGGGAATCCCAAATCCAGAGGTGAGCAGGGGAATCCCAAATCCAGAGGTGAGCAGGGGAATCCCAAATCCAGAGGTGAGGAAGGGAATCCCAAATCCAGAGGTGAGGGAGGGAATCCCAAATCCAGAGGTGAGCAGGGGAATCCCAAATCCAGAGGTGAGCAGGGGAATCCCAAATCCAGAGGTGAGGAGGGGAATCCCAAATCCAGAGGTGCCTCCCTGCCTGGAGTTCTGCCTGCACCTCCCTGCCCTTCTCCCATCTCTCTCCCCTCCTCCCTTTCTGCTGCCCCTCCTTGCTCTGCTAAATCTCCATTTTGGTGTTCTGCTGGCTTAAGAAGAAGTTTTTAGAGTGGAGGAGGCTGGCATGGCCACTATGTGAAGAGGCCAATTTCTGATGATGATGATGATGATAATAATAATAATAGGTCAATTTCTGATGATGATAATAGTAGTAGTAATAATAATAATAATAATAATCATCATCATCATCTTCATAATCTAATAAATTAATAAGCATAAAATAACAATATTGATCATAATAATAATGGTATTAATAACAATAATAATAACAACAAGAAGAAGAATAGAATAACAATAATAGCAATGTTAATAATAACAATAATAATTATAATAATGCTTATTATTCTATTATTATTATTATTATTATTATTATTATTATTATTATTATTATTATTATTATTATTATTATTATTATTATTATTATGTTGGTTGTATTTTTTTTTCTCTAAAGCAAATATAATTCAGGAATGCCTGGGCAGCAAAGCCTGAGGTGTGTTTGGCAAGGACAGACCCGTGGGTGATTGTGCCTCTGGGTTGCTTTGCAGGTGTGTGAAAGCAAATTTTATAAAAACAAAGATTCTCAGGAGCTCCCTGCCAGCCTTGCTCAGAGGGAGTCGAGTCCCCAGCCAGAAGGGAAGGAGCCTGGAATGTCCAAGGAAGCTGGAGAAGAAATCCTGGAGAGCAGAGACGAGGCAGAGGATGCCCAGGGCAGGACAAAGCCTGGCCCGAGGAGGGTGGAGTCTCTGTCTGCAGGTGTGTGCAGCTCGTGTCTGCTGCTGGCAGCTGTGGAACCCTCTCCACACAGATCAGGAGAGGTGCAGGCACTTCTCTGGAGTTATTTATGTTTATATATTTCATGTATAATATAAAAATATATCTATATTTTATATATGATATAATATATAAAATCAGTTTATATTTTTATATATAATATTTAATATAAAATCGATTTATATTTATATATAATATTATATATATTTTAAATATACTAGATATTATATATATTTATTAATATATATAGTATACATAAAATATATATTTAAATATATATAAAATAAATTCAAATATATACAATATATATTATATATTTAAATATAGTTATTTATATATCATAATAATATATAAAATTGTTATATTTATCCATAAATTATATATTAAATATTATCAATTAATAAATTATAAATTATATATTAACTATTATATATTATTATAATATATAAATATTAATATTAAATATTATATATATTATTATAAATTAGATATTGAATATTAGATGTATAAATATATTTAATGTTTAATATATAAAAATATATCATATATTTAAAATGCACATTTTAAACAGAGATTGTTTAAAGGCCCATGAAGAGATGGTGGCTCTGAAATGCTAAAATGGAAACTGGGGAAGAAGCAGCACCATGGAAAATATATATATAAAATATATATTAAAAATTTATATATATATATAAAATATATATAAAAAATTAAAATATATTATATATATATAAAATATATTTTAAATGTGTATTTAAAAAAATATATATAATATATTTAAAATGCACATTTTAAAATATATTTTATATATATAATATATTTAAAATGCACATTTTAAAATATATTTTATATATATAATATATTTAGAATACAAATTTTAAATATATTTTATATATATAATATATTTAAAATACACATTTATTGAGTATAATAATTCTAATTATTGTCTTTTCACTTTTTTTCCCTCTGGATGTTCTAAACCCTTTCCTGCCCAGAGAATATTCTGCCCTTTTCACAGTGATGGCTCCATTTAAGCTTCTCTTGCCAGATGCTGCTCCAGTCC
This sequence comes from Molothrus ater, assembly GCF_012460135.2. NCBI lineage: Eukaryota > Metazoa > Chordata > Aves > Passeriformes > Icteridae > Molothrus > Molothrus ater. The sequence continues at coordinate 2,954,361 of NC_050506.2, read as the reverse complement.
CCAGTCCATGGTGCTGCTCTTCCCCAGTTTCCATTTTGCCATTTCAGAGCCACCAGCTCCTAATGTGCCTTTAAACAATCTCTGTGTGTTTGTTTTTCCTCCAGTCTGGTCCAGAGCAGGACAAACACAATTCTGGCAGGATGAACAGCCTGAGGGAAGAGTTCTGCTCCTTCCTCTTCTCCTTCCTCTCCTCCTTCCTCTCCTCCTTCCTCTCCTCCTTCCTCTCCTCCTTCCTCTCCTCCTTCCTCTTCTCCTTTTTCTCCTCCTTCCTCTCCTCCTTCCTCTCCTCCTTCCTCTCCTCCTTCCTCTCCTCCTTTTTCTCCTCCTTCCTCTCCTCCTTCCTCTTCTCCTTTTTCTCCTCCTTTCTCTTCTCCTTCTCCTTCTTCTTCTCCTTTCCCTTCTCCTCCTCCTTTTCCTCCTCCTCCTTTTCCTCCTCCTCCTTTTCCTCCTCCTCCTTTTCCTCCTTTTCCTCCTCCTTTTCCTCCTCCTTCTCCTCCTCCCTCTTCTCCTCCTTCCTCTTCTCCTTCCTCTTCTCCTTTTTCTCCTCCTTTCCCTTCTCCTTTCCCTTCTCCTCCTCCTTCTCCTCCTCCTTTTCCTTTTCCTCCTCCTTTTCCTCCTCCTCCTTTTCCTTTTCCTCCTCCTTTTCCTCCTCCTTTTCCTCCTCCTTTTCCTCCTCCTTTTCCTCCTCCTTTTCCTCCTCCTTTTCCTCCTCCTTTTCCTCCTCCTTTTCCTCCTCCTTTTCCTCCTCCTCCTTTTCCTCCTCCCTCTTCTCCTCCTCCCTCTTCTCCTCCTCCCTCTTCTCCTCCTTCCTCTTCTCCTCCTCCTCCTGCTCCTGGGGACAGCACACAGTTCAATACAGGAGTTTAAATGTGGTTTCCTGCCTGGGTTTGTGGCTTTGCCAGGAGCTGTTTCACTGGAGAGTTTTGCTCTGGGCAATGCACTTTTGCAATCTTCATCACTTCACCCAGCAGTTGGTTGCAGCAGCCCACAGGGGTGAAGAAAATTGGCTGCAGATTTGTTTGCTTTGGAGCACAGGTGGGGAAAAGGCAGGTGGAGTCACAAAGCTGCTCCCAAACTGCTCTCATGTGCAGCATTAGGCTCTGTAAATAAAAATCTCTCTACAAGTCAGGGAATGAAGCCTCCAGGGCTTTTCCTTACAGCTTCTGTGACCTTGTTTGTGTTTCTCAGCAGGACCTCAGCTGGAAGGAAGGCTGCCCTCCAGCACACCTTGTGGAAAGGCTGCCCCTGCTGATGCCCAGCTTCCAGAAGGTTCCAGTGCGGCTGTGGACGCTGCCAAGGACAGGGACTCTGCTGCCACTGGCCCCAGATGGGCTCAGCTGCCAAAAGCTGCCCTGAAACTACCTCAAGAAACCAAAGCCTGCCCTTGCCCTGGGGCCCTGGAGCAGCCTGGGGGGGAGGCACAGGGGCTGAGCAGGGACCTGCTGCTCTCTGCTGCAGCCAGAGGCTCCCCAGCACCTCCTCCCTGCCAGCCTGAGGGGCTTCATTCTGAACATGGGGGCTCTGCTCTTGCTCCTGAAGGTGGCAGAGAGCTCGAGGAGGGAGCAGCTTTGGCCCTGGCAGGAGGAGCTGAAGCAAAGCAGGGCTGGAGCTGCAGGAGCGAGAGCTGCAGCTCGGGCTCCCCTGGGCACTGCAGCTTGGACACACAGGACAGAGGCTGCTCTGGAGCTGCTCCTGAGGCCAGGCCAAGGGCAAATGCAAGCAGCAGCAGCTTCTTGGTGCATCAGCAGCCTGGGCAGATGGAGCCCAGAGCAGGAACAGCCTGCCCAGGGCACAGGGAGGAGGAGCAGCAGCAGCAGCGGGTGACAGAGGCCACCGTGTGTGCCAAGAACAGCAAAGTCAGCTCCACTGGGGAGAAGGTCGTGCTCTGGACCAGGTACTTCTGCCTGAGCTCCTCTTTCTGTGCCCCCTGTTTGGCTCCAGCTCTGACTGGGTCATTTCATTTTGTGTCCCTGATTTCTGACCCTTCCCTTTGCTCAGTCCATGTTTGGCCCCATGAGCTGCTCCTGGCAGGGCTCTTATTGGAGCACTTCAGACTGGGGGGAAAGAAAAACTTAAAACCTTCTCAAAAAGTTTCTCAAACCTTCTCAAAAAATCTTAAAACCTCCTTCAAAAAACTTAAAGCCAGGCTAAAGGAGCTCTGCTTAGAGAAGGGGCCTGGGGTTGGGGTGGCAGGAGGAGCCTTGCTCAGGGATGGCAGAGCTGGGATGGCAGAGCTGGGATGGCTGAGCTGGGATTGGAGAACTGGGATTGGAGAGCTGGGATTGGAGAGCTGGGAATTGGAGAGCTGGGATAGCAGAATTGGGATTGGAGAACTGGGATGGCTGAACTGGGATTGGAGAACTGGGATTGGAGAGCTGGGATGGCTGAGCTGGGATTGGAGAGCTGGGATGGCTGAGCTGGGATGGCTGAGCTGGGATGGCTGAGCTGGGATGGCTGAGCTGGGATTGCTGAGCTGGGATTGGAGAACTGGGATTGGAGAACTGGGATTGGAGAGCTGGGATGGCTGAGCTGGGATTGGAGAGCTGGGATGGCTGAGCTGGGATGGCAGAGCTGGGATGGCTGAGCTGGGATTGGAGAGCTGGGATGGCTGAGCTGGGATGGCTGAGCTGGGATGGCAGAGCTGGGATGGCTGAGCTGGGATTGGAGAGCTGGGATGGCTGAGCTGGGAGCAGGGCTGGGGTGTTTGAGTCTCTTGCTGGTTTGGGGCTGCTTTCACAGGGGTTTTGTTCTGCAGGGAGGCTGACAGAGTCATCCTCACCACGTGCCAGGAGAAGGGAGCCCACCTGGACACCTTCCACGCCATCTCCCAGAAGCTGGGCAACAAGACAGCCAGTGAGGTGAGGGCTGCTGTGGGAGAGGGGCTGGCAAGGTCAGGGTGCTGTCCTAGCAGCCTCCCTAACTTCAGTTGGATGAAAAAATCATCTCCGTTGCAAATTAAAAAAATCAAAAGCAAACTCTGTTCTGTTTGATTGTGCCAAAAATGCTGTGTGCCCTGGTCCTGGCAGGGTCACCAGTGGGATTTGAGCTGCACCTTTGGCACTGGAGTTGTTTCAGTGGCTGCTACTCAGCCTCCCCCTTCTGTACACAGGATCTGCTTTTGAATCCTCCCAAACTGCCAGATTTGACCTGGAGAATGAAACTGTTCTTCCAGAGAAAACAAAACCCAGAGCTCTTCCAGTTCTCCTCCTTGATGCCTCAATCTTGTATGAATTGCCACTGTGCTGTGGATTTTTTGGTGTTACAGAACACCCTGAGCTTGTGTGGAATATGAAATTGCAGTTCCATGGCAGCTCTGAGGTCACCCTGGATTTCCTTGGTTCCCCAGGTGTCCCACAGGTTCAGGGAGCTGATGAGGCTCTTCCACACGTCCTGTGATGGCAGCTCTGAGGATGAGGAGGATGCCACGAGCACCAGCAACACAGACCAGCTGTCAGACAAAGATCTTCTGCTTTCTGAGGAAGAACCTGATGACTGAGGTGATGAAACTACTGACTGCACCAGAAGAGGGGTTTTTGTTTTTTGCCAGTTTGCTGCTAGACAGGTGCTGTGGAAAAATGTTTGCACAGGTACTTGAGACAGCACCTTAATTACTTTTTGTTCAATTTCCAGCCTGTACCAAACCAAAGGCAGGAAGTAAAATGAAAAAAATTCTTTAGAACTCCCCTGGGGAGTTTCAGCAGTGGAATAACAGAACTTGGGGACACTGATCTGGCCTTGGGGCCCAGCAGCCTCTAACCAGGACCTGTAAATATTGTACCCTGAAATGTCACTTTTTATGTGCAACAAACACATGAGTTTTTCTAAGTTCTCCCCTTGTGCTGATTGTATGTGAGATAGTTACAGTCTGAATTTTCTATTTATTGTCTGGGTTTATTTGAACAGGCAGAGCAAATCCAATTTGCACTGCTGAAAAAAAAAAAAAAAAAGCCAACCAAAATATAGAAAAGAAAAAGCAGCTTTCCTCCTTTGCCACACAACTGTGAGTAGCTGGAGAACTTCCCCCAGAAGATTTTTTTTGGTAAAATGAGAAGAAGGAACAGCTGGGCCATCTCCAGAACCATTCCCTTTATTCTGGGAGCCACCTCAAAGCCACTCCCGCTGTGCATTAGTCTGAATCTCCTTCATCCTCAGATCCATCAGCTCCAGCTCCTGGCTCATAGCACTGGGCCAGGGTTCTGAGCTCCTCCAGGGCCTCCTGGACGTCGTCGTGCTCCAGCCCGGCCGCGCAGGGGCGGCCCCAGCGCCGCGGCCGCAGCTCCCGGCACAGCCCCGAGAGCAGCCCCAGCAGGCCAGGGCAGCTCTGCAGGGCTGCCAGCACGGGCACGCTCTCAACACCTGCGGGGAGAGCGGCACAGCAAGGGTTAAACAGCACCAAACCCTCGGGCCTTGCTCTGTGCTGCTGCAGCACCTCCAGCGCAGCTGCTCCCAGCTCTGCACGCTGGGTCTGTTCCTCACTGATCATTTTGGGGTGTTATTGATCATTTTGGGGTGTTATTGATCATTTCGGGGTGTTATTGATCATTTTGGGGTGTTATTGATCATTTCGGGGTGTTATTGATCATTTTGGGGTGTTGTTCACAATTTTGGGGTGTTATTGATCATTTCGGGGTGTTGTTCACAATTTTGGGTTGTTGTTCACAATTTTGGGTTGTTATTGATCATTTTGGGTCGTTGTTCATAATTTTGGGTTGTTATTGATCATTTTGGGTTGTTGTTCACAATTTTGGGTTGTTGTTCACAATTTTGGGTTGTTATTGATAATTTCCCCCTCTGTCAGGCCCCAGTCTCTCTGTTGCAGAGTTTAAGGGGTGTTTGTTACCTGCTGAGGAAAAGCCCTGGGCTCTGTCCAGGAGGATGACAGGCACAGCAAGGGTTAAACAGATGACAGGCACAGCAAGGGTTAAACACCACCAAACCCTCAGCCCTTGCACAAGGACTGGGCTTGAGCTCAGCTGCTCCCAGCTCTGCACACTGGGTTGGTTGGTTATTAATAACCCTGGTTATTGATAATTTTGGGTTGTTATTGATAATTTTGGGTTGTCATTGATAATTTTGGGTTGTCATTGATAATTTTGGGCTGTCATTGATAATTTTGGGCTGTTATTGATAATTTTGGGTTGTCATTGATAATTTTGGGTTGTCATTGATAATTTCCCCCTCTGTCAGGCCCTGATCTCCCTGCTGCAGAGTTTAAGGGGTGTTTGTTACCTGCTGAGGAAGAGCCCTGGGCTCTGTCCTGGAGGAAGCCTCGTGTGGTCAGGAGAGGAGAGAAGAACTGTGGGAAGGGAGGCTGGGTGTGACAGGGCTGCTGGAGCACGTGGCAGGTGCTGTGAGGAGATGAATGAAGTTACCCAGAGCCCCCTCAGTGCTCCCTGTGCTAAACCAGCACCCCCTGAAGCTCCAGACCTGCACCCACCTGAAGGCCCCTGGGAAGTGGCTGTGCAGGTACTGCTGGAGCACCTGCTCAGGGCTCTCACAGCTGTGCAGGGGCGACCTGGGCTGGCCTGGGCAGCTGCTGCAAAGGAAATTCAGCGTTTTCCAGCCTGGAACCATCAAGGCCTCAGCTGCTCTTCAGCTGTTTTGCTCTCAAATCAGCAGCACTCAGTCCCTAGGCCGCTCCTCTGTGGATGAGGAATCCTGCAGGAAGTGCAGCTCAGGTGCTGATTTACCTGGGGGCTTTCTCCTGGCCAATTCCTCGTAGCACCACAGACTGAGCAAAGCAGGAGCTGAACCTCTGCTCCTTGCACGAGGACAGGAGCTTCCAGGGCACATCCTGGTGGGCACTTAAAACATCAGGGAGCGAGGAGCCAGACGAGGCAGGCAGGGGAAGAGCTGCCCAGGCAGCCACAACCTGGATTTGGGTGACAGAGCAGAGTCTGGAACACGCTCCTGGCACAGCTGGGGCCGTGCAGAACAGCTGCAGCACAGCTGGAAGGTCTCCTCATCCTCACCTTCCTCCCAGAAAAGGTGAGGGAGTCAGCAAAGTGCAGCATGGAGGCCTGGGAGGAGCAGAGCCTGTAGGGAGCCGTGAGGGTGTCGAGTGCAGCTGCCAGAATTGCACTGCTCTGGTAGTTCAGGGATGCCTGGGGAGGAGACAAGTGCAGCAATGGCAGGACAGCTCACAGTTTGTGTATTTGACTTCAACCAGATTGTAAAGTGTGCCTTTAAAAGAGGTGGTTTACAGTTATTTCAGGGTTGGGATAAGCAGCCAGTGTGTAACTGTAGTTCCAGCCCTGCTGTTGGCTAACAGATGCTTTGGTGCCAGTTTTCTTATCTTTTTTGGCTCCTTAGGGCTCCAGTGAGGCTGGAGTTACTCCAAGCATGGAGAATAATGTAGTAAAGCCTTTTCTTCAGTGCCAGCACCCACCAGAAAGCACAGTGGCCAAGGAAATGTGTTAATATTTTCAAAAGCAGCAAGAAAATTACAGAAATGAAAAGCTGGCAGCTAAAAGTCCCAGTGAAAAAGCAGGAAAAGGTCAGTGCTGAGCAGAACAGCACCATGGAAAAGCACCAAGCCCCAGAGCTGCAGGAGCTCAGTGCCAGCCATGGTGGGTGATCCCAGCCCAGCACTTACATTGTATTTTATGTATGGAAATGTCACAGGAGGCTCTGGCTTGAGTCCCAAAGTGCCACTGAGTGACAGGGGGCAGAGGAGAGAGCTGTGACGGGACAGGTGGGCAAGGCCCAGGGCCGTGTTCATCAGTCTCTGAAAACTCTTCTGAGGGTCCTGGGGGGGAAAAAATCCAACCATTGGAACAGCAAGAACCTGCCCAAGCCAGGCTGGGCAGCTGCTCTGGGCTCTCCATTGTTTACTCACTCCCACAGCACTCAGGACTGGAGTCAGGCCCCAGGTGAGGATCCCCTGCCGTGAGTACTCATCGTGGAGCAGCTCTGTCACCTTGGCACCAACTCCAGAGAATCCATTGTGGAGGTCACAGAGCACCTGAAACCCCTGGGGGAAGGAAACAACGGCAGCATCTCAGATTCTGCTTCTCCTCGAGCAGGAAGTTTCTTGGAAGCAAAGGGAGCTTGGAGAAGGTGAGCACCTGAAGATAATCACACTCCTCAACAAAGAAGTGCAGCCGATCTTCCAACTCCTCCACGCAGGCAGGGTCCTGCAGGAGACTTTCACCTTGCCCAAAGGCTTCGAGACAGCCACAATCCCTAAGAGAAAAATGGGTAAAGAGGGCTTATTTTATCCCTTTTATTCATCCTTGAAGGCAAAACTCAGCCCTGGTTTGGGGTCTGGCCATACCCATCGTGCAGGTACTGCCGGATCACGTGGAGACTCTTGGGGTGCAGGTGCACGTTGAGGTAATCAGACCAGAGCCTGATGGAGGGAGCCTGCTGGGAGCCTGCAGGAGAGGAACCTGCAGGGAGGCAGAGGGGAGAGCAAAGGTCCTTTGAGCTCTGAGCATCCCCTTCGAGCTCTGAGCATCCCCATGAATGTAAAACCAGTTTTCTAACATGTTCTGAGCACCCCCTTTCTGCTCTGAGCATCCTCTTTGAGTTCTGAGCATCCCCGTGAATGCAAAATCAAATTTTTAACTTATCCAGGTTTTTTGGCCCATCTGCTGGGCTGAAAAAACAGGATAAGTTAAAAAATTGGGTCAGCCCATCTGCCCCAGCTCTCCATAAGCCAAGCACTGTTATCCCATAGTTTTCCTTCTCCCTGTTCCCTCACACGCTGTCCCACGGCAGGAACCAGGGAATTCTGGTTCTGCCTTTCTGGACCTGATCGCAGAGACCGAACCCAGCGTGCACAAACCTGGCCCCGCAGCACCGGGATTCCCCTTGGCGTCCCCGGCAGCGTCTCCCTGCGGGAACAATCCCGGGCCGGTTACCGGGGGCTTCGCCTCGTCCCCGGGCCGGGAGCGGTGCGGGACCCGCGGCCGCGCTCACCCTGCGGCTCCCGGTGTCCCGCGACGCGCAGCCCCGCTCCCGGTAATCGGCGACAGCCCCGTCCCTGCGACACAAAGCGGCGGCAGCTGCGGGACCCCGGCACGGCCCGGCCCGCACTCCCCAGCTCACCGGTGACACCGTCCTGTCCCTCCCTGTCCCGTCCCGTCCCATCCCGCACTCACCGGCGGCCCCGTTCCCTCCCGTCCCGTTCCATCCCGCACTCACCAGCTCACGGGCGGCTCCGTCCCGTCCCGTCCCGTCCCGCACTCCCCAGCTCATCGACAGCCCCGTCCCATCCCGCACTCACCGGTGGCCCGGTCCCGTTCCCTCCCGTACTGTCCCATCCCGCACTCACCAGCTCACGGGCGGCTCCGTCCCATCCCATCCCGTCCCGTCCCGTCCCGTCCCGTTCCCTCCCGCACCATCCCGCACTCACCGGTGGCCCGGTCCCGTTCTCTCCCGCACTATCCCGCACTCACCAGCTCACCGGCGGTTCCGTGTCCGCCCCGTCCTCTCTGAGCGCGCCCACGCCGCCTGCAAACAGAGCCCAGTCACGGCGAGGCCGCCCGGTGCCCCATCCCGCCCGGTGCCCGCGTCCATCCCGCCCGGTGCCCGGTGCCCGGTGCCCCATCCCGCCCGGTGCCCGTGTCCATCCCGCCCGGTGCCCGGTGCCCGGTGCCCCATCCCGCCCGGTGCCCGCGTCCATCCCGCCCGGTGCCCCATCCCGCCCGGTGCCCGTGTCCATCCCGCCCGGTGCCCGCCTCCCTCCCTGGTACCTTTCAGCTCCAGCGCCACCAGCCGCGGCTCGGGGCTCTCGGTGCCGCCCGGGCCCCGCCCGAAGCGGAGCAGCGCGGCCGGGCGGAGCTCGGCGGGCTCGGCGGGGCCGCGCAGCGCGGCGGCCTGCGGGGAACGGCGGGGAGGAGAGGAGCGATCAGAGCGAGCCCCGGGCCCGGCCCGACCCCCGGCCCGACCCCCGGCCCGGCCCGCAGCTGCCCCCGCACCTGCAGCCCCCACCAGTGCGCGCCCACGCAGCCCGAGTAGTGCCCGAGCTGCAGCGTGACCGCCTCCCCCGGCATCGCCCCCAGGAACGGAACCGGGAGCGCGTCACGGGGCCCGCCCCGGACGGGCGGGGACGCGGCGGGGGCGGGAACGGACACGGACAGAGACACGGACACGGACAGCGGGGAACGGAGCCTTTATTGCGCTATAGGGGTCCCGCCAGCCGGTCCAGCTGCCGCGGGTTGGAGCCGCTGAGGAACTGCAGCTCCGCTTTGCCATCCTCCGTGTGCGCTGCGAGAGAGAACAGAGAAAAACAGAGGAAAAACAGAGCTGGAGGGGCTGCGGGAGGGCTGGAGGGAGGGAACGGCTCCGGTTCTGCCCCTCTCCCAGCACTGACCTTTCTCGTGCTGCAGCCACCTCCGCTCCAGGTAGTAGCCGTAGCAGCTCTCGAACTCCCTCGGGCTGTAGTTGGGGACCGGGATGGGCACAAAGGGGTCCAAGGCATCGAAACCCTCCTGGGAAGGGAGCTCAGGCAGGGTCAGTGCTGGGGGCTGGCTGGGGACACGGCCCAGAGACCTTGGGAGCTCATGGAGTCATGGAATACCCAGAGTTGGAAGGGACCCACAAGGATCACCCAGTGCAGCTCCTGGCCCTGGGACACCCCAACGATCCCAGCCTGTGCCTGGGAGCGGTGTCCAAGCGCTCCTGGAGCTCTGGCAGCCCTGGGGCTGTGCCCATTCCCTCTGGGAGAAGAAACTTTTCCTGCTGTCCAGCCCAAGCCTGCCCTGACACAGCTCCAGGCGTTCCCTTGGGTCCTGTGCTGGTCACAGAATCAGAGCTGCAGGTCCCTGATCTCCTTTCAGGCTCCTCTTTTCCAGCTGGACTGAAATGCCCTCAGATGCTCCTCATCCTGCAGACCCTCCCTGGGACGCTCTCCTGCAGCTTCAGCCCTTTCACAGACTGTGATGCCCAAACTGCCCCAGGGCAGAGCAGGGACAGTCCCTGCCTTGTCCCTGTGCCTGGCACACCCCAGGACATTTTTGGCTGCCCTGGCACTCAGGGCACTGCTGACCCAAGGGTGTATGTGATCCACAGAGAGCCTGAGCAGTGTCCCCTTGAACAGAACCAGGTCACCAAACAATTTTTTAGTTGGTTTCCCAATGGGAAGAGGGGAAAAAGCCCAAAAGAGGCCGTGACTGACCTTTCCCAGCAACTCCTGGGGAGTGTAGGCTGAGCTGGGCTTGAAGAGCGAGCCAGTCTGGCTGAGGGTGGTCACAATGGCACCTCCACTCTGGAAAGCAGATCAGAAATAAAAATGCTGTCAGCTGCAAACCCAGTGCTGGTTTAGGATCAACCCCTGAGGCATCTTTTGATTGCAGGATGGAGCTGCAGGAGCAAGTCCAGAGGAGGTTCCATGGTGGAGCCCCTCTGGAGCCAGGCTGGGAGAGCTGGGGGTGCTCACCTGGAGAAGGAAAAGCTCCAGGGAGAGCTCAGAGCCCCTGCAGGGCCTAAAGGGGCTCCAGGAGAGCTGGGAACAAGGGATGGAAGGACAGGACAAGGGGGGACGGTTTCACAGTAACAGGGCAGGGCTGGATGGGATATGGGGCAGGAATTCCTGGCAGTGAGGGTGGGCAGGCCTGGCACAGGTGCCCAGAGCAGCTGGGGCTGCCCTGGATCCCTGGCAGTGCCCAAGGCCAGGCTGGATGGGGCTGGAGCAGCCTGGGACAGTGGGAGGTGTCCCTGCCATGGCAGGGGGGTGGCACTGGGTGGGCTTTAAGATCCCATTCTGGGACCTGGATTCTTCAAAAATTCTGCAAATTAACCTTTTATAATGCTCCAGACCACACTAATCCAGGCTGCTCCGTGTGAGCACAGAGAAAATAAATAAACAGCTCACGTTCCCAGGGCTGGCATTAAAACTTTTCTTACTTGTGATGGGTTTTCTATGCCAACAAGTGAAATACTTTAAAATGGACTTTCCTATACACCTTTAAATCTGCAGCCTACTGGTTCTAGCTCCAAGGGGGTGGAAAAAGCAGCAGGAGGAGTTGACCTCCTACAGCAAAATGTTCAGAAAGCAGAAGTTCTCACAAGCTCCAGGAATTCATAACCCAAAGGGCTGTGAGACACCTCCAGCTCAGGGTCCCCCAGCAGAGCTTGCCAGGGCAATCAGGAAATGCTGCTGCAGGTTCCAGCTGTCCTCATCTCCTCAGGGGTGTCACAAACACTGGTGAGACACTGCTGCTCTCCCTCAGCACTGCTGCACCCGTGCCTTTGGGCTTGTGCAGATGTCATTGCTGGGATCTCACTGCTGGCAGAGCCTGGAACTCACCCAGTCGTTCCTCAGCATCTTCCGCAGGTTGTGCACGAGCGTCAGCTCCTCTGGAGAGACCTGGTGGAGATGGTCTGCATCACCATTTCATTGCCAGCAGCTTCTGTCAGACACAAATTCCCCTCCCCTCGCTCCAGCTAGGCTGGCAGGATCATTTCTATCCTTCAGGCACCTTTTATTCTCTGCTTTCCCTGGGCCCTGCAGCATCGGGCCTGAGTCACGCTGCACTGAGCAACAGCCAGGCCCTGCCCCTCCAACAACACCCACCTGCACTTCTGCCTCAGGGAGAGAGGAAAAACTCAGGAAAAATTGTCTGAAGCACAATATGAACCTTTCAGGCCCCTCCAAAGACTGAACATTTGCAGGGATTGACACAGAACTAAAATTGAAGCAGCCTCCCTGCTCCTCCCTGCAGCAGGAATCAGGGCTGTGCCAGGGCAGAGCTCTGGGGAAATGATGCCTTAGGATTTTAGTTTTTATAATTTTTATATATTATATTATATATTATATCATATCATATTACATTACATTATTTTGAAATTTTATAATTTTTATATATTTGTAATCCTGCAGTTCTTAGTGTCTAACTCTAAACTCCACATACAATGCTAGCTACAGCTTTCCCATTTTGGGCAGACACAAGAATCCCTCTCCAGGCCTGGCAATCAAGGACACCTCCCTGCCTCAAGCCTTGAGAAATGTCAAAGAAAAGGGAGCTGGGGGGAGCAAACTTGGGGTAAATACCTTCATTACCTGAAGTTGTAATTGGAAGATTAACCTCCAATATGCAAATGGACCAAACTTTTAAAAGTGTGAAAACCTGTGATGTATTGTCCATTTTGTGTGCAGCCCCTAGGGGCTTTGTCTGCCCAAAATGTACCTGAAGACCCATCAATAAATAGAACTGCTTTTATCCCCTTAATTTTGTCTGGCCTCTGCTTTTAGGTAGCCCAAAAAGGCACCTGTGGAAGAGGTTTTATAGTGACTTGCGAGACAGAGAAAAGTTTGAGAAGAGGATCCATGTTTACCCCTGAAAGAATTTTCTACCAAGGTTGTTGACATAGAAACCAAGAAAGAAAGAAGGAGAAATAAGAAAAACCTGCAACTATGAGCACTTTGTCTTTCCTGACCAACGAGTGAAGCGTAAACTTCTGAATTTTGCAAGAATGTATAAAAACCATGCACGCTAGAATAAAACCAGGTTTGAAGCCTTCTGAAAATGGAGAGGGTTGCTTGGCCCTGTGAGCATCTGCAGCCCACCAGGCCCATCCTCACCGGGCTCTTGTCCTCCTTGCTCAGCGTGGTCCGGCCCCAGAGCGCGTTGACGCCGTCCACGGCCACCAGGAGCCGGAAGGAGCCGCGGTGGCTCTGCAGCTTCAGCTCCCTCAGCAGCACCCCCACGGCATCGCTGGCACTCCTGACCCGAGCCAGGCCCTGCAGGGAGCACAGGGCACACAGCTCAGCCTGCCTCGGCCCTGGGCTGTGCTCTGTTTGCCACCTGTCAGAGGCGGGGCAGCTATCAGCTCTTCATTGTTAAATTAACACTGCTAAAACCAGGTGGGGCAGGTATCAACTGTTCAGTGTTAAAATTAACACTGCTAAAACCAGGTGGGGCAGTTATCTGCTGTTAATTAAAATTAACACTGCTAAAACCAGGTGGGGCAGTTATCTGCTGCTCATTGTTAAAGTTAACACTGCTAAAACCAAGTGGGGCAGTTATCAACTGTTCAGTGTTAAAATTAACACTGCTAAAACCAAGTGGGGCAGTTATCTGCTGTTAATTAAAATTAACACTGCTAAAACCAAGTGGGGCAGTTATCTGCTGCTCATTGTTAAAATTAACACTGTTTAACACAGCTAAAACCAAGTGGGGCAGTTATCTGCTGCTCATTGTTAAAATTAACACTGTTTAACACTGTCAAAACCAGGTGTGGCAGTTCTGTTCACTGGGCAGTTTTCTTTATCTCTTCCACAATCAATCCTCCCTCCAGGAGGTATCTGCTGTTAATGAGCCATTAATTATTAATTCTCTTCTGTCCATGGCCACTGAGTGTCCCTGCAGGGCTGATCCAATCCCATCATCCCATGGGGAGATGCTCCGCCCAGGGGAGGAGCCAAGCATTCCTACCTGGATCCGATCTGAGGTTTGGCACAGCCCAGCAGCCTTTGCCCAGTGCATTGCCAGAGGAGCAGCTTCTGCTGCCCTGCATGGCCAGAGGGAGCCCAGGCCCATCTCCAGCAGCCCTGGAGCTGCAGAGGAAAACTCCCCCCTTGTGCAGGATCCCTGCTCCAGCAGAGCCACAGCTGGCACTGCAGGAGGGCTGAGCCCCCATGGGATGGGGCTGTGCCACCCCCTGGCACACAGGGGACAGGGCATGGGCTGACTCTGGCAGTGTTGTTTTGCGTTTTTTTTTGTACTATTGCATTTGTATTTTTATTTTTCCTAATAAAGAACTGTCATTCCTATTCCCACATCCTTACCTGAGAGCCCCTTAATTTCAAAATGGTAACAATTCAGAGGGAGGGGGTTCACATTTTCCATTTCAGGGGAGGCTCCTGCCTTCCTGAGCAGACAGACACCTGTCTTGTCAAACCAAGACAATTTCTTGCTAGGGGGTGACTTTTGGGCAGCCCTTCCAGAGGAAGACAAACTGACAGTCAACAACCTCTTCCAAGAGCAGTTTGAGCATCAAAACATGAGAATTTCTAATTCTAACTTGGTCTTCTATCCAAATTCTCTGTACAATTTTCTTTACAGAGCCACCACATCATCACCTTTTGTGGACAGGGAGACGCCTCCTATTTCCCAGGACTCCCATCTCTAAGATCCTGAGGAGCAATCTGTCCCTCAGTGGCTGTTCCTTACCTGCTCCACCACTTCCCTCAAAGGTCTGCCCTCCTCTGTGCTTTCTCTTTTGCCCCAAATGTATTTTTTTTGTGTTTTTATCTGTGGGAAGAAAGCAATGATGAGATTGGGGATGATAGGAGGCAAAGCAAGGCTGGATTGCAGCATCTGGGAGAAGCATCCACCAGCACCTGCCATCCCCACAGAGGGATCCAAAGTGCTTTTCCTCCAGCAGCTGAAGAGCAGCACGGGGCAGGGGTGGGGTTTGCAGCCACCAACCTCTTCCAGGAAACGTTCATTGGAGGTTTTGAAGTTCTTGAGCCAGACAGAAGCCTGCAGAGGCTGATCCAGCCTGTCTTTGTTGTAGGAAGAGTGAAAAAGCTCCTTGCAGTTCTTCACCCAGAGATGAGCTGTCAGCAAAATAAAACTGTTGGTTTGAATATATATATATAAAATTTTTTTTTAGTCAAAATAATGGTATGAGGTGGGGATGGTAGGGGTGTTTGTGTTGCTTGTCCTTATTCTGCAGCTCTGGTAGGGAAAGTCACAGAATCATGGAATGGGTTGGGTTGGGTTGGGTTGGGTTGGGAGGGACCTTAAAGATCAACCAACCCAACCCATTCCATGATCCTGTGGGACACCTTCCAGTAACCCAGGGTGCTCCAAGCCCCATCCAAACTGGCCTTGGAGGGATGCAGGGGCAGCCACAGCTTCTCAGGGCCTCCCCACCCTCACAGGGAGGAATTCCATCCCAATATCCCATCCATCCCCGCCCTCTGGCAGTGGGAGGAGGCCATTCCCCCTTGTCCTGTCCCTCCAGTCCCTTGTAAATATTCTCTCTCCATTTTTCTCGCAGTCCCATTAGGCCCTGGAAGGCCACAATCAGGCAAACCCAGAGCCTTTTCTTCTCCAGGCTGAACAATCCAAATTTCTTCTTCTGAACTGAACAATCCCAATTCTTTCCTCAGAGCAGAGCTGCTCCCCTGATCCCTCTGATCATCTTGGTGCCTCCTCTGGATTCATCTCAACAGGTTCATGGCTTTGGGACCCCAGAGGTGGATGCAGCTCCATCCTTCCTGCAGAACTGTCCCTCAGGAGCAGAGGAGGCCACACAGACCCCAAAAATCTCTTTCCATGCTCGTTAACAATGGAGAAAACCAGACTGGCCCCAAGGATGTGTGAGCAGGTGAAAGTAACTAATTATGCTCTACTTTATTTGGGGTTTTTGTGTTTTATGGGCCTTTTCCAGTATGGAAAAACAAGGAGAGATTGTGGTGGGATATCCTACAGCTCCCAAACAATCTCCTCCCATGCTTGGTAACAATGGAGGAAACCAAACTGGACCAAAGGACATATGAGCAGGTGAAAACAACTAATTATGCTCTACTTTATTTGGGGGGTTTTGTGTTTTATATTTTGTGTTTTATGAGCCTTTTCCACTATGGAAAAACAAGGACAGGTTGTGGAGGGATATCCTAGAGCTCCTGAAGCAGCTTTTTTGGTGTGTGGTAACAGAGCCCTGGGTTTCTCACCATCTGGGATGTGCAGCACCAGCCAGCCCTGCCTGGAGCAGTAGTGAACCACGTGGCACAGGGTCATGGTCTTCCCTGTTCCTCTCTCACCATCTCCAGCAAGCACTGTCAAGGAAAGGCTTTGAAAAACCACTTCAGTTTGTACTTGACTGTGATTCCTCCAGAAAGGGCACAAAGGGAGCCCAGAGCTCGTCAAAGCAGGGATGGCATTTCACCCAGCACACCCAGAGAGCTCCTTCTGCCTGTCCCCACCCCGCTGAGCAGAGCTGAGGAGCCCCTGCCCTGTGTGCTGACCCTGTCTGTGCCAGGAGTTAAAACAGAGACATCCAAGCTCTGAGCTCCCTGAAGGGCCCAGAGCCCCTGCACTGAGCACAGGCCACATGAATGTATAAAAAGCAGGAATGCTGTAATAAAACCAGGTTTGGAGCCTTCTGAAAATGGGGTGCGCTGCTTTGCATTGTCTCTGTCTCAACTACAACACAGCCATGGAAAATATTTCTGTAATTCATTTTGTGCTTGGATGGTAGAGATGAAAAACACTGGAATGAAAATCTCCACCTCTGGAGACCAGCCCAGCCCAGGCTCACAACCAGCCTCTCCCCTGCAGGAATTCCTTGTGTTTCTCTCTATTCCAGCTGCAGCTGAAGGATACAGATCACATATCTGACAGCAGGGTGGGCCAAGTTGGAGCCCTTCAGGTACGCCAGGATCTCCAGCGCCGGCCTCCGCACCATCACCCGCGCCTCGTTGAAGGTCTGGATCTGAGGAGGGACAGCTGTGACCAAAGTGCCACAGCTGCCCCCAGCCCTGCTCCAAACCTGCCTGCAGGCCCCCAGCACCCCCAGCCACGGGTTTCTCCAGGTCAGCATTGAAGGCACCTGAGATGGTAGCTCGTGGTCAGACTCAGGTGTTTTTACTATTACTACTACTATTATTATTATTATTATTATTATTATTATTATTATTATTATTATTATTATTATTATTATTATTATTATCATCATCATCATCATCATCATTATTATTATTATTATTTACCTGTGTTACAGCCTCACAGCCATGACTTCTGCAGCCTTTCATTAGCAAGGCACAAAAATTGTTCACTATCTCTTCTTACAAGGTCTTTTAAGACTAAACTTTCCAATTAAGAAATGACACCTAGGTTATTTTCCTTTTAACCCAATAACTGATCCCTCCAAGCCCCCAGTGCAGACTTTTCTGTCCAATTATAAAACATCACCCAAACCTATGAAGAAGAAGGGAAAGAAGAACAACTTTGCTCTAAAACTTTTATCTTGCTTCATATTTCTTTCTCTATTCTAAAACCCCAAACTTCATGTTTTCTACTTAGCGATATTACATGCGTCTAACCAACTACACACCTGTTAATTTTAGTATTATTAATTAATTTTTGAAGCCTTCTCCACAGCCTCAGGTCAATTGTAGTGTTCTCTTGTGGGTCTGTGCCAATTAAGAAATGGCACCCAGATTATTTCCCTTTTAACCCCAGAACTGATCCCTTGAACTTGCACTGAGGACTTTTCTGTCCAATTACAAAACATCACCCAAATCCATGAAGAAAAAGGAAGAAGGTAAAGAAGAACAACCTCTGCTCTAAAACTTCCATCTTGCTTCATATTTATTTCTATATTCTAAAACCCCGAACTTTAAGTTTTCTACTTTAAGTTTTCTACTAACATCCTTTGTGATATTACACAAAGTAATACCACAAAGTAAACTTCTAACCAACTACACACCTGCCATTTTAGTATTATTAATCAGTTTTTGAAGCCTTCTCCACAGCCTCAGGTCAATTGTAGTGTTCTCTTGTGGGCTGTGCCTCTAAGCACAGAAAGTTTGAAATTCCCAGCATCCAGGGCTCCAACACCCAGCTCTGCCCAGCAGCACCCACAGGGTTGGTCAAGCAGCACCTGAGAGTTGGTCAAGGGCTGCTTCCCCTCAGTGAAAGGATTTTCTGGTCCTTCCTGTGCCCAAAAAGAGTTTTCTGGGTCACCTGTTCCCACAAATGGGGTGGGGGAGCCTGGCCTGGCCATGAATCCAACTCAGTGACCTGGATTTGCACAGGTGAGGAATCTGTCCCTGACCCAGGCAGGGCAGAGCCTGCACAGCTCCATCCCCCTCACCCCACAGATCAGGAGACAAGATTGTGTTGTTGCAGATAGAAACTTATTTCATGAGACAGCCTGGTTCACACAGAAATACAGCCCTGTGGAAGAGTTTTACAGCAACTTCTGTGAGCCAGACAGAAGTTTGAGAAGAGGATCCATGTTTGCCCCTGAAAGAATTTTCTACCAAGGTTGTTGACATAGAAACCAAGAAAGAAAGAAGGAGAAATAAGAGAAACCTGCAATTATTCCAATGAGCACTTTGTCTTCCCTGACCAACGAGTAGAGTGTAAACTTATGAGCTTTGTAAGGATGTATAAAAGGCATGCATGCCAGAATAAAACCAGGTTTGAAGCCTTCTGAAAATGGAGAGTGTTGCTTTGTAGAAAATATTTCTGTAATTCATTTTGTGCTTGGATGTTCCAGATGAAAACCACTGGAACAAAAGTTGCCTGAGGTGGAACCCTCAACCTCTTCTGCTCTGGGTGGTTGACTCATCTCTTTTAGATGCTGAAAATCTCTATAATGGCAAGGGATAACTGCACTCTGCTCTCTCCCATCCCAACAGGAAAACACCACAGTCACCAATGGATCTGCTTCTTCCCACACAGAATCATGGAATTAGGCTGGATGGGAGATCCTTAAGATCATCCCAGCCATGGGCAGGGCCAGCTCCCACTACCCCAGCTTGTTCCAAAGCCCCTTCAGCCTGGCCTTGGGCACTTCCAGGGCTGCAGGGCAGCCCCAGGGCACCCCTCCAAGCTGGAATACCTGCTGCTGGAAACGATGGGGCAGCCCATGGGGGAACACAGCCTTCACCTCCTGCAGGGGGATGCTGTACAGGCGGCCCTCGTGCTGATCCGTGTGCTTGGCCTGCAAGAGAAGAGGGCAATTGGGACCCTGGGAGAGAAAAGGGGAATTGGGATCCTGGAAAAGGGGAATTGGGACCCTGGAAAAGGGGAATTGGGATTCTGGGAGAGAAAAGGGGAATTGGGACCCTGGAAAAGGGGAATTGGGGCCCTGGGAGAGAAAAGGGCAACTGGGACCATGGAAAAGGGGAATTGGGACCCTGGGAAAGGGGAATTGGGACCCTGGGAAAGGGGAATTGGGACCCTGGAAAAGGGGAATTGGGACCCTGGGAGAGAAAAGGGGAACTGGGACCATGGAAAAGGGGAATTGGGACCCAGGGAGAGAAAATGGCAATTGGGACCCTGGGAGAGAAAAGGGGAATTGGGACCCTGGAAAAGGGGAATTGGCATCCTGGGAAAGGGGAATTGGGATCCTGGGAGAGAAAATGGCAACTGGGACCCTGGAAGACAAAATGACAATTGGGACCCAGGAAAAGAAAATGGCAATTGGGACCCTGGAAAACGGCAATTGGCCAAAGGGGAATTGGGATCCTGGAAAAGGACAATTGAGACCCTGGAAAAGGGGAATTGGGATCCTGGAAAAGGACAATTGGGATGCTGGGAGAGAAAAGGGCAATTGGGACCCTGGAAAAGGGAATTAGGATCCTGGGAAAGGGCAATTGGGACCCTGGGAGAGCAAAGGGGAACTGGCACCTGGTGATGCCTTCCCTGGGCACAGGAGCCCGGGAGGGTGGGCAGGGAGGCAATGCTCAGGCACAGGCAATATTCTCTCACTGGGGGCAGAGCAAGAGGAGGAATAACACAAAAGGAATAAAGCAGGAACACAATAACACAAAAGGAATAAAGCAGGAACACAAGAACACAAAAGGAATAAAGCAGGAACACAATAACACAAAGGGAATAAAGCAGGAGCTGTGGGGTCAGGACACTGCTGGCAGATGCTTGGAAGAGGCCAAAGAGAGGAGACCCCAGCGGGCACTGAGCAATGGGGGATTCTCTGAGCCCATGCACAACCTGTGGTGTTTGGGGGGCACCATGGATTTACCTTCCAACAGCCCCCCCAAACCGTGGCAAGGCTGTGGCACCCTTCTGAGTCACCTGCTGCTCTCACACCCACTTTCTTCTGTGACAAAATGATGTTTTCTGCCTTGGGCTGCTGCCTCCCAGCAGTGATTCCCACTGTGCCGTTTGGTTACTGGGGCTGGAGGCTTAAAAACTCCCAATTTCTTTTTTGGGGCAATAATTTCCAGTCCCTTGTGGTGACCCCAGTGATCAGGGCTATTCCTCCACTGCACCTGATGAATCCTGCTGCATTTATTTCCAGTGTTTCCCCTGCAGGTCTCACCATAATGACAGCAAGAAGCTGTTGTCCCTGGGATCTGATTTTTATTTTTAAAATTTATTTATTTATTTTTATTTTTTAATTATTTTAATTAATTTTTTTTTATCTGAGAATTTAATTTTTCCCTTCATGATTCTCTTTTCCTGCCATGCAATACCTGCAAAGCCCTTACTTATTTCCTCTTGCTCAAATCATCCTTTTTTGTGTCTTGTCTACTTAGGACAGTCAACAGAGACTACTCTGCAGCCCTTCCTGTGTGACTTTTAGCAGTTTTGTGTTAATCTTTGAAGCTTAGATCTTGTCCTGCTCTGCTTTCTGCATTTTTTTCCATGGATTTAAAGTAAAACCATCCTCCTCTTTATTCCTGTTATAGATAAAAACTGCCATGCACAACAACAAATACAACAATTCCCTTGTTTTCTTTATTTTATGTGCCAGCATTTTTGTGTGCAGGTTTCTGTTTGGCCAGGAATATTTTGGCTTTTCCCAGCTCTTGATGGACTCTCCATGGAGCACTGCTGGAAGCTCTGTTGCACATCCATGAATTTTCTGCTCCCAGGATTCCTGTTAAGTCTCCCTTCCCTTCTTCAGGACAGATCTGCAGCCTGTTCAGCACAAAATACCCCTCTGCTCCCACCTTCTGCCCCTTCCACTCAGCAGCCACCCCTGTCCCACCCTCCCTGGGGGACACAGGACAGGCCAGGGTGTCCTGGACTCTGGGCTTGACCTTGGCACAGCTGCAGGAGCTGAGGAACTCCTGATTCAAGGAATGATTTCTGGGAAGTTTGGTAACTTCAGCAAAAGGCTGAGCTGCTGGAGCTGCCAAACTGGGGGGTTCAGTGGTCAGGAAATCCTTGCACCAGGGGGGTAAATGTTAAATCCTGGCTGTTCAAGAGGTGCCCTGCTGGAAGGAGCTGGCACCTGAGGAGAAGTGTGAAAAACTTCTTTTTCCCAAGCTTATTTCAAACTGTGGCTTCCCTGGAGTTCTCCTGGACACAGCACCTGTGGTTTTCCACAAGAGCAGGACTCCAGAGCCCATTTTCATCCTCAGCTTCATCCCTGCCTTGCTGCTTGACTTTGGGCAAATTCCTTCCCTCTCCTACACAACGTGGGTCATTTATCCTCCTGTTTCCTCCCCCGGAGCTGTGCTAATGGCAGGGTACACAAACTCTGCTGAAAAATGTGGTGTTCAGTGCCTTTCTTAGCCCCGTTTCAATGGGACTGTGTGGTGCAGGAGCTGAGTGCCCCAGGCAGGCCGAGGTGGCCAAAGGCAGAGCTCAGGCACGGGTCAGAATGGCAGAGGCGGCTGCCTGGCAACAGGAGGCAGGCACGGGACAGCGGGGACAGCGGGGACAATGGGGACAATGGTGGCCATCTGGGCTGGGCTGTGCAATGCACGGGGTCACGTGCGAGACCATCTCCCGCTGCCGTTTCCATAGAGACCCCGGAGGAATCACAGAGGCTCCAATTACACGGCAGCAGAAAAGCACCTCAAAGGCTCGTTCCATTCATTTCCTGCCCTTCATTTTGTGCTCCAGACACACACACAGAGGCTGAGGCTGCAATTGTGGTGCTGCAGGGCTGTGCTCAGGTCATCTGGGGTGTGGTTTTTATCCCCTTCACAGCCAGCTCAGGGAGGTTTGCCAGGGAAGAATGAGCCTGGAGTTGAAATTCATGGTGTCTGATGAGAAGCCTGTGCCAGCTCCTGCAATCTCATCTGGGCAGCTCTGGAGAAGGGATCAATCCCTGCTCCCAGGAGCTCTCAGGCTCCATCCATCCTGAGCAGGTGCCCTGCACAGCCACGGCCCATTCATGGAGCTGATCCCTGCTGTAGGTGTGTGTGTACACCTGGTGCAGGTGTGTGTACTCCTGGTGTAGGTGTGTGCACCCCTGCTGTAGGTGTGTGTACTCCTGGTGTAGGTGTGTGCACCCCTGGTGTAGGTGTGTGTGTACACCTGGTGTAGGTGTGTGTACTCCCTGCTGTAGGTGTGTGTACTCCCTGCTGTAGGTGTGTGTGTACACCTGGTGCAGGTGTGTGTACCCCTGGTGTAGGTGTGTACCCCTGGTGTAGGTGTGTGTACACCTGGTGCAGGTGTGTGCCCCTGGTGTAGGTGTGTGTGCCCCTGGTGTAGGTGTGTACCCCTGGTGTAGGTGTGTACCCCTGGTGCAGGTGTGTGTGTACCCCTGGTGCAGGTGTGTGTGTACCCCTGGTGTAGGTGTGTGTGCCCCTGGTGTAGGTGTGTGTGCCCCTGCTGTAGGTGTGTGTACCCCTGGTATAGGTGTGTGTACACCTGGTGTAGGTGTGTGTACCCCTGGTGTAGGTGTGTGTACACCTGGTGTAGGTGTGTGCACCCCTGGTATAGGTGTGTGTACACCTGGTGTAGGTGTGTGTACCCCTGGTGTAGGTGTGTGTGTACCCCTGGTGCAGGTGTGTGCACCCCTGCTGTAGGTGTGTGTACACCTGGTGTAGGTGTGTGCACCCCCCGTACCCCAGCACAGTCCCAGGCAGCACTGCTGGCAGCCAGGATGGCCCTGGTGGCAGCCAGGGGACAGTGGTGGCAGGATGGCCCCAGGGGACAGTGGTGGCAGCCAGGGCTGGTGTGTGCAGGGACCGTGGTGGCAGGATGGTGCTGGTGGCACCCAGGGGACAGTGGTGGCAGGGCAGGATGGCCCCAGTGGTGGCAGGATGGTCCCAGGGGACAGTGCTGGCAGCCTGGGGACAGTTCTGGCACCCAGGGGACAGGGCTGGCAGGCTGTCACTCACCGGGTCGCTCTCGCTGGTGTGGAAAATCGCTCGGGGCTTTGCTGCTGGCACATCCTGGCTGGACACGGAGCTCAGGCCAGCCCTGGCCGTGTGCAGGGCACAGCCACGGCCCAGCTGAGGGACAGCAAGGGGAGAAACGATTAAAATGAATTTAGATGTGTTGTGTTAGAAAGTTATGCTGCATTCATTTTCTTAAGGAGTGTGTTAGATACAGCTTTAGGTTATAACATAATGTTAAAATAGAAACTATGCTACAATGTTCAACATTATTCATTTTATGTTTACAATTATTTATGTTTATGTATTATGTTTACATAGCACATAAATATGTATTCTATTAAACATGTATTAATTTTCTTAAGTAGTGTGTTGAATATAGTTTTAGGTTACAATATAATGTTAAAATAGAAACTATGTAAATAATGTAAAATAGAAACTCGAGTAAGATACTTTTTTTAAAGAGAGGAATGAGGTACTCCCACCGAGATAGCAGCCACAGGACACCTAAATCTTTTAGAGAAAAAGAATTTATGGTGCCCTTATCAGAAGAAAATAACTCCTTCCTGCCTCACAGTGAGGATTCAGAGGAAGAAGTTGACACTGCCCAGACAGAATCCTGTGTTTGAATGGAATTTATGCATCATGCATGAGGTGTATGAATATGCAACAGGCTGCTGTTCTTGAGGGTTAATCCTCTGTTAACGTGGGTCCTTTTTCGGGCTCATTTTGCCCAGAAAGAGGTACCCAGACTGTCTGTAACTCTTTGATTTTATTGTCTTGTATTATCCTAATCCTAATTGTCCAAATTTTTATTACTCTAATTTTATTACTATTTTATAGCCATTTTATTACTATTAAACTTTTAAAATTTTTTTTTAAAAAGTGATTGGCGTTTTTCACAGAGGCAAGGAGACAACAAAGCTGTCAGCAGCCAGGGATTGCTGGGGAAAACCAGCCCAGGGCCTCTGCTCTGAGCCCTCTGTGATCCCAGCGAGGCACGAGCAACCCAGAGCTGAACTCTGATTGCAATTGCAGTGAAAACTCATCATTAGCATGGAAATTCAGCATGGCTGTAGAACCAGATTCCACATTTAGATACCTGCACTGAAACCGTTCTCACCTGAGCCACTTCCACCTCACTGAGCCAAGCCCTGCACCTGAGGTTTACCCAAAATACAGAATTGAGTTTTTTACCCAATTTACACAAAATTCCTTAAGATCCCACATGCAGCCATTAAAGCCTCACTGCTGGGAAGTGCCCACACTGAGGAGAGGCAGCACCCTGAGAATTCAGCCTGTCCAACATTCCAAAATCACCTCAATTACCCAGGGATTAGTGCAGCTCTGCCCACTATTTGATATTTATAATTACACTCCCCACGCTGATTCCCCTGCCTGTGTCCCTGCACCCAGACTCTGGCATTAGGATCCAGACGTGGCTGAGAAACCAAAGCAGCCAGCTAAGCTGATTAATTCATTTTTCCCCAGCCAGCCCGCCTGCAAAACCCAGCCAAAACAGGCAAGGAAGCGAGCAGCGGCAGGACAAGCATTTTATTATGTCGTGGCGAAAGAAAACACAAACATTTGTCAGTGATTTAGAAAGTGCATCCTCCAGACAGGCTCTGGGAGAAGCTGAGAGCCCCTGAGCAGCACTGACAGGGCCATGGCAGCAGTTTCTGATTTTGTGTGTCTGGGTGAGAGCAGCAGAACGCAGAGCTCGGAGCCAGGGACAGCTGTGGCGTGCCACAGCCCTGCTGCCACCCCAGGGCTCCTCAGGGGCCACTGCAAAGCCACCAGGGCTCCAGGGAAAGTGGGGCCAGGCTCATTGCAGATGCCTGAGTCAGCATTTGGGCACTTGCCCTCCCGTTAGGTGTGGGAACTCAGCACATCGCTCCCGATGTCCAGAGATGCCAGGAGAACCCTTGGGGGTCTCGGAAACCCTGGAATGTTGCCAGGAGTGTTTGGTGGCTTGATTTTGATCCATCCACAGAAGTGACAGCAGTTTGAGGACATGAGAATCACTTTAGAGTGAAGGGTGTAAAAGGGACACATTTAGAGGGTGAAATATAAACTTTAAGGTTTTTGGTACAGGGCGGTTATGGAGACAAGATGGAGGGATCAGGGCATGTCTCGTCCTTCTTCTTTCTTCTTCTTGTCCTCCATCTCCTGTGGTGATGTTGGCACTTGGGGATTGGTTCATGGTGAAGGTGCACTTGCCAACATGGGTGAAAAGTATTGGAAAATAAAGGTAAATATCATGTACGTAGATTTTAGTATAAAAAGACATGACCGCCCCCTGAGAGTCAGAGTGCCCTTGGCTGCCTTGCAGGTCAGACCTCTGTTGGGCAGACAGAAAATTTTGTAGATAAGAAACAATAAACAATCTGAAGATGGAAAAGCTGAAGAGTCCAGACTCGTCCTTTGAAACGCGTGCGACCCAAGGACCGCCCTACCCGTGTGGGGGCAGAGACAGACAGACAGACAGACAGACAGACAGACAGACAGCCGGAGCCTCCCGTTGGGGAAGGGATGGAACCAGCCTGGAGCCTCTGGAACCAAGAGCTGCAGTGCAAATAGGGAGATCACTCAACACATCTTGTTCCCACGTTGCCCTTTTCCTCCTCAAATGCAAATGATCCTTCAGGATTGCTTATTTTAGTTGAAAATCCACGGAGGTGACAGATTACAGCCTTGAGCAAGGCACAAAGATGCCAGTTTAATACATGAATAAATACAGAAGGCAATTCCTGTCACCTGATCATGTAGAAAATGTCAGCCCTGAGCCTGGAATCAGAATCCCTCTCATCTCCCTTGAACATCCTTGCACAGGGGGTCCAGAGAAGCTGTGGCTGCCCCTGGAAGCGTCCAAGGCCAGGCTGGATGGGGTTTGGAGCATCCTGGACCAAGGGAAGGGTCCCAGCCCCGGGCAGGGGGTGGGACTGGCTGTGGTGGGAGGTCCCTCTGGGATCTCATTCTCTCCCCCTCAAGCCCCAGGCGAGCGTCTGAGGGCTCTGGGCTCTGCTCAGCTGCCAGGGGAGCTCCCTGCCCATCCTCTGCCAGGGGTACCACACAAACCCTCAGCCCTGGGCACTGCAGTGCTGAAGGAAAACGAAACAAGCGTGAAATTCTTGCTCTGTGTGCAGGTTTTAGGGATGTCCAGGCACAGCCTTGAGCTGAATGATGCTTCATCAAACCAATATTAGCAATGTCACGTTTTGAAAAGCCCAAACTGAGCTCAGCAGGATGTGGAATCTCTGTGGGACACAAGGCAGCTCCTCATGAGTTCTCTGAAGGGAGAGGAACTCAGAATACAAGTCCAGTCCTCTGGTCTTGCAGCCAAACATTAAATTTCTATTTTTTTTTCCATCAGCACAGCACATCCCAAGTGTAAATCACTCCTGCAATGACATTATTTTACTGCCATTTGCAGTCTTAGCACCACAGCTCCTTCCCAAAACCCCCTGGAACCTGGTGGTGCTCTGTGTGGAAAATGGATTTACAGGAAATTCTTAAAACTTGACAGAAGGTTCACAAAGCCTGTATTTGTATGTAAACTTTGAGATAAGAA
This sequence comes from Molothrus ater, assembly GCF_012460135.2. Lineage (NCBI taxonomy): Eukaryota > Metazoa > Chordata > Aves > Passeriformes > Icteridae > Molothrus > Molothrus ater. The sequence goes on along the minus strand of NC_050506.2, from coordinate 2,928,061 downwards.
ATGTTGATTTAGAAATGTTATGGAAGAGGATAAACGTTGTTGAGAGAGAAACTAAACCAGAAATAAGTTTTAAAAGATGTTTTGCAAATAAGACTAAAAATACTTTGAAGAAATAGAACTATGAAAGATGCATTGTATTAAGGCTCACGAGGGGTAATTTTAGATTATTAATTTTAAAGTGTTTACAACACAGTGTAGTTAAAGTTGATAAGCTAAAAGCCACTTATAGTGAACTGTAATTAGGATTTAAATTAAACTTCAAACTTTGGACACTTTGGAACTTTGCCACTGCGGGCTGTGGGTGTGGAAGCAGCTCCCAAGCACCTGCAGAGAGGGAATTGCTCCTCTCAGAGGTGCTACAAAGTCAACACAGGCAGGGAGTACAGCCCTGCTCAGAGCTGTGCTGAGTTCCAGAGATGCACACTTGCATTTCACCAATCACTGTTTCCATTTACAAAAATCCACATTTTAAACTGCCTACAGATGGCTCAGGACACCCCAGCTGAAGCATTTGATACCCTGAGTTTATAAATTAATATCATATCCTGAGTTTAGAGGACCAAGGTGCTTGGTCCCTCCTCCTGAACAAAAGCTCAGCATCCATCCCTGAAGTTTGGAATGCAGGAACATCCACAGAGCCCTGCACAGCCATCCCCAGCAAATCCCTGGGCTTTGGAACACCAGGAGCATCCACAGAGCCCTGCACAACCATCCCCAGCACATCCACAGAGCCCTGCACAACCATCCCCAGCCCATCCCTGGGCTTTGGAACACCAGGAACATCCACAGAGCCCTGCACAGCCATCCCCAGCACATCCACAGAGCTCTGCACAGCCATCCCCAGCACATCCCTGGGCTTTGGAACATCCACAGAGCCCTGCACAGCCACTCCCAGCACATCCCTGGGCTTTGGAATGCCAGGAACAACCACAGAGCCCTGCACAACCATCCCAGCACATCCCTGGGCTTTGGAATGCCAGGAACAACCACAGAGCCCTGCACAGCCACTCCCAGCACATCCCTGGGCTTTGGAACACCTGGAACATCCACAGAGCTCTGCACAACCACTCCCAGCACATCCACAGAGCTCTGCACAACCATCCCCAGCAAATCCCTGGGCTTTGGAACACCTGGAACATCCACAGAGCCCTGCACAGCCACTCCCAGCCCATCCCTGTGGTTTGGAACACCTGGAGCATCCACAGAGCTCCCAGTGCGGCTCTGCACAGCCACCCCAGCCTCTCCAGCGCCGTTTCCCCGAGCAGGGAGCGGATTTTGGGCTGAGTTTCCATCTGCCAAGGGACAGGAGCCGCCTCTCCGGGATCCCTGAAATGGCAGCGAAACCATCACGTGGTGCCCGAGATGAACCGGGAGCGCCGAGCCGGGAGGTGGAGCTGTTCCCGCACCTTCCCGGGATCCGGGGCTGTTCCCGCACCTTCCCGGGATCCAGGGCTGTTCCCGCACCTTCCCGGGATCCCGGCCTCGGGAATGCCGGGCTGACCCCGCTTGTCTCACGGATCCCGGGCTCTTCCCTCATATCCCACGGATCTCGGGCTGTTCCTGTATGATCCAAGGATCCGGGCAGGTCCCACATCTTCCAGAGATCCCGGGATGTTCCTGCATGTCCCCAGGGATCCCGGGCTGTTCCCGATGTCCCAGGGATCCCGGGCTGTTCCCGCATGTCCCCAGGGATCCCGGGCTGTTCCCAATGTCCCCAGGGATCTCGGGCTGTTCCCGCATGTCCCCAGGGATCCCGGGCTGTTCCCGCATGTCCCAGGGATCGCTGGGAATGCCGGGCTGTTCCCGATGTCCCCAGGGATCCCGGGCTGTTCCCGCATGTCCCCGGGGATCCCGGGGCTGCTCCCGCATGTCCCCGGGGATCCCGGGCTGTTCCCGCATGTCCCAGGGATCCCGGGCTGTTCCCGCATGTCCCAGGGATCCCGGGCTGGTCCCGCATGTCCCCAGGGATCCCGGGCTGTTCCTGCATGTCCCCAGGGATCCCGGGCTGGTCCCGCATGTCCCCCAGAGATCCCGGGCTGTTCCCAATGTCCCAGGGATCCCGGGCTGGTCCCGATGTCCCCAGGGATCCCGGGCTGGTCCCGCATGTCCCCAGGGATCCCGGGCTGGTCCCGCATGTCCCCAGGGATCCCGGGCTGGTCCCGATGTCCCAGGGATCCCGGGCTGCTCCCGCATGTCCCCAGGGATCCCGGGCTGGTCCCGATGTCCCAGGGATCCCGGGCTGGTCCCGCATGTCCCCAGGGATCCCGGGCTGCTCCCGCAGCCTGCCCGGGAAGGGAAGCCCTGCACAGCCAGAGCTGCAGAAGGCAGAGCTGCAGCCACACGGCTGTGCTGGAGGGGAAAAGCCTGGAAAAGGCAAAAAGGCAGCAGCAAACCACACAGCTGGAACTCTTCTCCATCAGGAAAAAATTCCAGACCTTCTCCATGAGCTCCTGCTGCTGTTTAGGGTTTCAGGAGGCCCTTGGACGGCACAGGGATGCTGTGAGCTGGGGCAGAGTGCATCACTGTACCCACTCCAAGTACCGGGCCATTTCTGGCTCAGAAAATGAAACAAAAAAAAAATAAAATAAAAGGTTTTTCCCCCAGAGGGTGCTGGGCACAGCCCCAAGGCTGCCAGGGCTCCAGGGGCACTGGGAGCTCCCAGCACAGCGGGGATTGCTGGGGTGTCCAGACAGGGCCATGATCCTTCCAGCTGGGAATATCCCAGAATTCTGTGATCTTTGGCAAAACTCTTCCCAGAGCATCTGTGCAGGGCTGGTGGGTTGTGCTTCTGGACATCCCAGCCATGCCGAGTGGAATAATCCCTATTTCCTGAGAGACACACGAATGGAAGGTGCAGGATCTCAGAGCTGGTTCCAGCCGGGCTCCCCTCCCCAGACTCCTCAGGGAAACGTGGGAATGCTGGACCTACTCTTTCCTCAGCCCACAATGGGCATTCACTCATTTTCTATGCTGAAAATTGTCATTCCAGGCCACAGGAAAGTCAAAATATTGGAAATAGCACCAGGCTCTTGCAGGGCTTACCTTCAGAGAATGGCACATGAGTCCTTTCAGGCTTCCCAGCATTTTCCTGCAGGAACAGAAGTGGATATTTTAGGTTTTTTGTTCTATTTTTGATTTTATTTTAAAATATATATTTTTTTGTTATGCCTGAATATTTTATGCTGAGAGAGAACTGTTTGTGTTGAAAGACCTTCATGACAAAGCACACAAATAATTCAGAACAAGTGTCAGATGCTCTGCAGTAACACAGACTGGTGGTCAGCACCACTTGCTTAGGAAAAACTATTAAGAAAATGAAAATGATGATGATAATAATAATAATCCCATGCCATTTAAATAAAAATTACAAATAGTTGTAGTTTAAAAAAATTAAAATTTTTAAAATTTTAAAATTAAATTTTAAAATGTTAATGGAATAGTTTAACAGAAAACAAATAGTTTAATGGAAAGTAAAATCTTAATTTTTTTAAACTCCCTTTATCAGGGGCTTTTCCCCAGAACCTCCCAAGGAGAAAATGCTGATATTGCCTACCAAGGATGCTTTGAGAGTTCTTGGGTGCAGTAATTTGCATCCAAAGGGAGAATTAATTACCTGAATTGCTCAGGAGGAGCTGCTGCCTCGGTGGAATTGGTGAGCAAAACAAAGCTGGTTCACCTGCACAAAAGAACATTTGCACCTGTAACTGCAGGGAGCAGGAAAACAACCCCACAGGGCAGGGTGTGAAGGCTCTAAATGAGAATTTTCATTCCTTCAGCTCAAATAAATGCAGGAAAACAACCCCCCGGTCCTGCTATTTCAGGAGCGAGTAAAGAGGGATTTTTGGACATTTTCCGTCCTTTGCTGGTGCACAGCAAGGAGAAATCCTATAGATCCCATTGATTTCATATCACTTTTAGCTGCAAAGAAAGCAGGGATGGAAAATCTTCTTTCCCAGTCACAGTCAGGAAAATTAAGGAGTCACAAAGCCTGAATTATATTAATACTTGACTTTTTTTTTTTTTTTAATTTGCTGCTGACTCCTTTTAAAACCCGGGGTTAATTTTGAGCATTCTCAGAGAATGCTGAAATTCTGACAGAATCCCTGAACGACCAGCGCAGCTTTGGGGCTCAGCCCCGGGGGAAGGGGACGGAAACCGCGGCCCTGAGCGCACCTGGGCCGGCTCAGAACAGCCCCGGTGCACCGGGAGCGCTCCGGGCGCACCAGGCATGGAGTTCCGTGGTTTTACCACCAAAAATTACAGACAATGCACCCCAAAAGTGCCTTTACAGCCACCAGAACGCCCCGTTTGCCCCAATTCAACAAAACCAACCCGCGGTCACCGCGCACCGAGAGCGGCCCGGCCCCCCCGGTGCCCCCCACGTGCTGCCCGCCGGGCTCCCTTCCCCACTCCCGGTCACACCGGGGGCCGGAGCGGCACGGCCGTTCGGGCACGGCTCCGGGGGGAGCGGGAGGGCGCGGCGGAGCCCCCGAGGGAGCCGCGGTGTGACCGAAGGGGCCGCGGTGTCCCCGCACTCACCGGGCCCGCTGGGGCCGCTCCCGCCGCGGTGACGGCGCCGCTACGGGAAGCGCTGAGGGACAAAAGAGGCGTGGTCACGAAGGGCGTGGTTAAGTGGGCGTGGTCAGAGGCGTGGCCTAAAACCTGGTGGTTTTGTGGGTGTTAATTGCTTTAATTGATTTCGTCCCTCCGCGCCGCGTTCGGCGGGGGCAGCGCGGGGTTGTGGGCAGGTTTTCAGGAATGGGGAAATGAAATCAGAGCGCTGGGATGGGGCGGATGGGAGGGAGCGCTGTGGGGCACATCTGGGGGCACATCCGGTACCACCACCCTGCTCAGACATCCCAGGGCACAGGACTGGGGCCAGGTGGCTCTGGGATCCCCAGGCACGGAGGCTCCACAGCCTCTCTGGGCTCTGCTCAGGGCTGGCACTGCCCAGGGCAGCAGTTCTGCCTCCTGGCCAGGGGCAGCTCCTGGGCTCAGGCCCTGCCCGTGGCTCTGGGGCCATTGCTGGGCCTGGAGCAGAGCCTGGGGCTGCTCTGACCTCTGCACACAGGGACAGACTGGGACAGACAGACTGGGACAGACCGTGGGACACAGAGACACCCAGGAACAGACTGGGACAGACAGGGACACCTGGGGACAGCCAGGAACAGATAGGAACACCCAGAGACAGACAGGGACACACAGAGGGACAGCCAGGAACAGATAGGAACACCCAGAGACAGACAGGGACACACAGAGGGACACCCAGAGACATCCAGGGACACCCAGGGACACCTGGGGACAGCCAGGGATGCTCAGAGACACCCAGGGGCAGTCAGGGACAGTCAAGGACCCCCTGGGACAGATAGGGATACCCAGGAACATTCAGAGACAGACAAGGACACCTGGGGACACCCAGGGACAGACAGGAACAGCCAGAGACACTGAGAGACACCCAGGGACACCTGGGGACACCCAGGGCTGAGGCCCCTCTCCCTGGGGCTCCTCTCCAGGCTGAGCAGCCCCAGCTCCCTCAGCCTTTCTGGGCAGGGACCCTCCAGGCCCTTCAGCATCTTTGTCACCCTGCAGGAGCTCCCTGGCCCTGCTGTGCTGAGGGTGCCAGAGCTGGGCACAGCCCTGCAGAGGTTCAGCACTGCCTGGAGCACCCCCTGACCTGCTGGGAATGCTCTTCCTCACCCAGCCCAGCATTTTGTTGGCCTTCTTGGCCTCCAGGTCACAGTGCTGGCTCAGGGACAGGCTGTTTTTCATTTCTGAGGAGTCATCTGGATCTTCAGGATTGAATTTTGCATGCGTCGTGCAAGAGCAACTTGCTGTTCATGGTTTCATTGCCAGGTTTTCAGGTATTGACAACTTAAATCTCTGCTTCTGCAAAGACTTCACATTTCTTTTTGCAGTGGGTGTTTTAGTCCCAGGGATTTTTGTTCACTCCGGTTTTATGTATACATATACATATTACTTATACAATTAATTTTTAAATTAATTTCTCCTATTTCTGGCAGCAAATAAAACACTATTTAGCTAAATAAAACACTGTTTAGCAGCAATTACAAATGGCTGTAGTAATTCCCATCAGATATTGTGAGCATCATTCCCAAAATATGAAGGATATGGAATTGTTGAAGGAAATCTAGTGGGGACAACAACACAACTAAAAGGGCTGGGAGAGTTGGGAATATTCAGCCTGGAGGAGAGCAGGGTCTAAAAGAGACTCCAGGGAGATGGAGAGGGACTCTTCATCAGGAACTGCAGTGAGAGTTCAAGGGCTAATGGGTACAATTTGATAGAGGGAGAAGTTTGGTCACATATTAGGAAGAAATTCCTCCCTGTGAGGGTGGGGAGGCCCTGTCAGAGGCTGCCCCTGGATCCCTGGAAGTGTCCAAGGCCGGGCTGGACAAGCCTTGAGTGATCTGGTCTAGTGGGAGATGTCTCTGCCCAGGGCAGGAGTGTTGAGCCTAATTAACCTTTAAGGTCCATCCCAACCCTTTAAGATCCCACCATTCCACATTCACTCAAAGACTTTAATGACCCAGAACCGGCAAGTGCGTGGGTGTGGCATTCAGGCAAAGATGGCTTTGGGGATGAAAAAACCACCTGCATCATCCTGGGGCAAAAATTCCCCTTTTCCTTCCCCTCCTTTTCCCTTTTTTCCCTTCCCGAGCCCTTTCCCCGGTGGGCGTGACCGTGAGTGTGATGGGCGTGGCTTAATAGGCGTGGTCAAATATTTTAAGGGCGTGGTCAAAATATTGGGGCGTGGTCAAGACGGAGGCGTGGCCGCCGCGCCCTCTGCCCCGCGGGGGTGTGGCCGCGCTGGAGGCGTGGTCGGGCGCGGAGGGGGCGTGGCCTGCGGCGGGGGCGTGGCCGTGCGCTCGCTCGCGGCGGAGCAGGAGCCGCCGCCATTTTGGTTCCGCCGCCTCGCTCGGCTCAGGCCCCGCCGCGGCGGCCGCTCGGTCCCGGTCCCGCCCCGGCCCCGTCCGCGCCCGGGCGGCCGCGGGGATGCGGCGCGGAGCAGCCCGTGCTCGGCCCCGGCCGCGCTGCCGCTGACACGGTGAGGAGCGGGCGGGGACTGGGACCGCCTCAGGCCCGCGGCCCGGGGGGAGGGGAGGCGCGCTGGGCTCCGCCGCGGGGCCGCCTCGCACCCCCCCCGCATCTCCCCGGTATCCCCCCAGCACCGCAGCCCCGCTCCGGCCGCGGCGGCGGGCGCGGGGCATCCCCGGTGAGGGCGGGGGATCCCTGGGGGCGGCGGGGGGGGATCCCCGGCAGGGCCCGGAGCGCGGCGTGGAGCCGGAGCGGGAGCGGCGCGGGGGGTCCCCGGCGGCCGGGGGTGGCCCGGGGAGTCCCCGGCGGGCGGGCCCGCACCGGGAGGCACCGGGGGATCCCTGACAGGCGCCGCGGCGAGGGGCGGGGGATCCCCGCTGGCGGCGGGGCCCGCTGACAGCGGCGGGGCCCGGGGCTGCGGGAGCCGGGGAGCCGCGCTCGGCCGGGGCCCGGGGGCTGCGGTGGCACCGGGCAGCGGCCCCGGGGGCCTCTCGGGGGTCCCGGTTCCCCGCGGAGCGGGGCTGTACCCGGGGCTGCGCATCCCCGAAGTTTCCCCGGGCACGGCGCGGTCCTGCCCCGAGTGACGGGCGGATCTCCCTGCCAAATATTGATGTGGTGGTTTTGGGTTTTTTGGGTTTTTTTGGGATATCGGCTGGTTTATTGGGCCACTGTCTTGTAGACTTTGTGATCTTCCTTGTCCAAAATGATACTTCTGAAGTTTTATTCAGCGTGTTTATTATTTCGTTGCATTTTTAATCCTATTTTAGCTTGATTGACCGTGATTTGCCTTCAGGTGGTTGAGCCTTATCTTGGCCTTTCCCATCAAAATCCAAAATATGTTCCCATCCTTGTCCCTCTATTCCGTGGTGTCTTGACTTCCTCACTCCAGGTTTTGGCCCTTGGTTTGTGGTTCTGCACGCTGTTAATTATGGAGCAGGGAACTGGGAGCTGCTTGGAATGTGGGTTTCCATCCCATGGCCCCGGGACACGAATTCACTCTCCGGTGTTGTCAGGAGCCACTCAGGGAAACCGGAGCTGCTGGCGGCTCTGGGAGCAGGGGCAGAACCTGTGGCTTTGCCCCCATCCCTTCAAATCTCCTCAATTCTCATTTTCAGCCCCTTTTTTCCTGGTTTGTTTTGCCTACCCTCCTTGCTAAGTAATTTAAATTCCACCTGCACTTGTTTTCCAGGGGTTTGGGGTGAATCCTGTGGTCATCCTGAGGACCTTGGGCTCATCCCTGGTGCCTCTGTGGGAAGCAGGGAAATTCTGGCAGCTGCTTGAACATATGGGGAGAGATGGGCTCTAAAATCATCATCTGTCTGCCTGCTTGAGTTCTTCAGAAGTGTTCTTACCCAAAGCTTTTCTCAGCTGTCTGAGAGTATAAAAGAGAGGCTTTCTTTTTTTATTTTTTTTAAATTTTTTTTCATTTTAAACACTTCTAAGTCTGAAACATCTTGGTTTAAAAGACAAAATTACCACAACTTCTTTTTGGACTTGAATTCATTGCTACAGGCAGTCAGCAATTGCCTAAAAAGGTTTGAGTGATAATAACCAGTGACAAAATTTGAGTTACAATTTCCAGAAGAAGATTTATTTTTTTTTTTAAGTTCTTTTTCAAAAGTTTGAAGTGTCCTGGAGGATATAAAAAGCAGGTTTTTTCCTTGGTGGAAGAGATAGACATGATGGTAAAAATGGCAGTGCTGTTGTGACAAGAGAAAAGTGGCAATAGCACATGGAGTTACTGAATTAAAGGTATTTAAAAATAGATATTGTTGTCTATGGGATCGTTGGCTGTTTTAAAATCAAATTAATTTCTGCTGCTGTTGGAAGGGCTGGTGCTGTTGTGACCACATTCTCCCCCTGTGATAAGGTCATGAGTCCCATCTCCAGCTTGCAAAGGGAAAAATCTCTGTCATGAGACCTCTTGTGATTGTTCTGAGAAAGCAAATTCTGTGTTTGTCCCTGGTTTTGTGTCCCTTACCTGTGGCACAGGTGTGCCCATGGTGGGTTGGGAATTACCAAAGGATTTAAAGGGAAGTTGTGGTTTGCTGTCACCCTTATCTTTTACTGGATGGGTAGAAATAAATGGATTTTATCCCTGGATGTGGAGGCCTCTCAGGGAGCTCCTGACTCACCCTGTAGCAGCTGGGGCAATATTTTAGGAGAATTCCCAAACTGCTTTTCCCTCAGCACTCAGTGCTGGCTGGTGTTGGCACTCACAGCCTAAGGCTGGAGGAACCTTTGCTCCACACACCTTGGTTATGCAGATTTTAGCAATTTTGCCTTGATTTGCATATGAATAGGGACCCAACAGAATTACCCTGCACCTCCAAATTCAGCCCTGTGATTAAACCTTTGGGCCAGGTTAAAAACCAGGAGAAACTCTATCTCTGCTTCCCGATTTTCCTCCCACTGGAACATTTTGCCAGGGTGTTTTTGCATCTGTCCTCTGCCTTTTTTCCCCCAAAAAATCTGTGTCCTGTTCCAGGTGCTTTCCCTCTGCTCCCAGCATTTCTGTGGAATATTCTCCCTGACAGGACAGGTCCCCTGGGGTTTCTGTCTGTCACAAAAACACCCAGCAGCTTCTGATTGGGAAGTGTTTGATTTGTTACCTCCTGTCGAGCAAACAGGAACTTTATTCCTGAGAAATGGCTCCATCTCTAAACATTCTGAGGATGCTTGTGCAGGTGATCCAAGGGATTTGAGCTCCTGTTCCTCCTGTTCAGGGATTGTGATGTAGAGAAATAGATTATTCCACTTTTTATTTCTCTTTTCTGAGTGTGATTTGTCTTCTTTAGCAGAGAAAAGAAGGCAAGGAATTTGAGAGGGGACAGGAACTTTATTCCTGAGAAATGTCTCCATCTCTGAACATTCTGAGGATGCTTGTGCAGGTGATCCAAGAGCTCTGAACTCCTGTTTCTCCTGTTCAGGGATTGTGATGTAAAAAAAATATTTTAAGGCTTTATTCCACTTTTTATTTCACTTTTCTGAGTGTGATTTGTCTTCTTTAGCAAAGAAAAGAAGACAGGGAATTTGAGAGGGGACAGGAACTTTATTCCTGAGAAATGGCTCCATCTCTGAACATTCTGAGGATGCTTGTGCAGGTGCCTTGAGCTCCCTGCTCAGGGATTGTGATGTAGAGAAATACTTTAAGGCTTTATTCCACTTTTTATTTCACTTTTCTGAGTGTGATTTGTCTTCTTTAGCAAAGAAAAGAAGACAAGGAATTAGAGAGGGGACTGTGGGAGGCCATAGAGTTAGCAGCAATATTCTGGGATTTCTAACACTTGGCTGAGTTGGTTTTAATGTCCCCTGGAGCTGAAGCAATGAAAAAGAGCCAAAAGAGAAATATTCACCTTCCAAATATGACATGACAGTGTGTTTGCATCAGGAGAAGCAGCAGCAGGAATGAACAGAGGGGAAATCTCAGTTAATATTGCTGAGGGGGTGTGGGGAAATAAATCTGGGATGTGGCGTTTTCTTTTTGGGAAAGCAGAGGAGCAGAAGAGCAGAAATGGGCAGAAAGGGCTGGGGATGTGACAGCAGGGGGATAAAGATGAATTCCAGGTATTAAACTGTGCGTGGCATTAGAGAAATCATTGATGAGCAGCACTTGGTTGCAGTGGCACGTGGCAAAATGGATGGTAAAATGCTGCTTCAGGGGTAATTTTGGGGGGAAGAACAATTTCAGGAGGGATTTGGGATGTGCAGAAGCTGCTGGCTGAGGGCTGGGAGTTGGGTGTGATTTGCTTTGTTGGGAGGTGGCGAGGATGGGTCTTGCTCATCACTTGAGAGCCCTTGCAGGGATTTGGGACTGGATGGTTTTCAACCCAGCAAAGTTTTGTTAACCTTAAATCCCACGTGCCAGATTGAGGCTTTCTTCTGACCTAGAGATGGGGCAAGTGAGAGGCATTTAGAAAACTTTTATTTTGTTTTCAGTCTCATGTGAAGGGTGAAACAACATAGGTATTATAATTATAATCAGAAATTAACTATTTCTTAACTACAATGTATTATAGTGGTTTAATCTGACACTTTGGATGGGAGATAATTCAGAACAACATTTGGAATATAGATGTTATTATCAGAAGTTAACTATTTCTTAACTACAGTGTATTATAAAGGTTTAATCTGACACTTTGCATGAGGGATAATTCAGAACAAGACTTGGAATATATAATTATATTCCAATAACTATTTCTTAACTACAGTGTATTATAGTGGTTTAATCTGACTCCATGGATGAGGGACAATTCAGAACAAGACTTGGAATATAATTATAATCAGAAGTTAACTATTTCTTAACTACAGTGTATTAAAATGGTTTAATCTGACTCCATGGATGAGGGATAATTCAGAACAACATTTGGAATATAGATGTTATTATCAGAAATTAACTATTTTTTAACTACAATATATTAAAATGGTTTAATCTGACACTTTGCATGAGGGACAATTCAGAACAAGACTTGGAATATAATTATAATCAGAAGTTAACTTTTTCTTAACTACAATATATTAAAATGGTTTAATCTGACACTTTGCATGAGGGATAATTCAGAACAAGACTTGGAATATATAATTATATTCCAATAACTATTTCTTAACTACAGTGTATTTTAGTGGTTTAATCTGACACTTTGGATGAGGGATAATTCAGAACAACATTTGGAATATAATTATAATCAGAAGTTAACTATTTCTTAACTACATTATAAAGGTTTAATCTGACACCATGTTTGAGGGATAATTCAGAACAAGGCTTGGAATATGATTATAATCAGAAGTTAACTATTTCTTAACTACAATATATTATAAAGGTTTAATCTGACACCATGTTTGAGGGATAATTCAGAACAAGCCTTGGAACCCCATGCAGCAAACACAGCTAAGCACTCACTCACATGGTTAAATATGATCAGTTTAGGTCCTGAAAGTCCCAAGCATCAGAGTTTTCAGGTGAATTCTTGCAAGTGCTTTTAACTGTGGCTGTCAGCACTGGGCTGCTCATTGCCTTTGACATCCACGAGGTTTTAAGGCACAGCCTGCAGGAGGAGTGGAGCAGATCCTGCAGGGAGCCTGAGGAGCAGCACAGAGAAGGGAAAGTGAGAAAGGAAAACCAACAGTGGCATCACTGGGGCAACAGGAGCAGGGCAAGGCCAGGGAACACTTGAGAACACCTTGGAGACAGTGACAGGAAGCTTGGAGCTGATAAGGCAGGGAGGAAACAGCACCTGGGGATCAGCAGGTGAGATCTGAGAGGCATTCACACATCCTGGGAATTCCTGGGGAAGGTTACAGTGAAAAATGGAGGCAAAATGCTGATTAGGACCTGGATTTGCATTTTTGTTGTCTGTGTTGAGGGTAATGAATGGATAAATAAATGAGCTGCTCTGTGTTTGTGGGAGCTGATGTTTAGTGACTTTGTTTTGGGATGGTGAACACCTTGCCTTTGCTCTTTCCCACTCTGCAGTTTGAGTCTTGCAGTTTCTAAAGGTCAGGGTGTGAGTCTTGCTGTTGGTTTCGTATTTGAAGCTGATTCATTAATTTTATTTGTAAGAAAATGTCTGAATTAGGGTCAGTGCTCTGCACTGCAGTCACTAGAGGAGGAAAGATTTGAGAGGCACGTGGGACTGTCCCTTTTCTTGGACCTGAATAATCCAAATTCAGGCTTTACCTCAGAATGATTTACCTGCTTGCACATTGATGGATATGAAAAAAGCCATTTTTAGTGACATGCTGAATCCTGTTGGGCTTTGCACCCACTCACTTTCTGTGTCCATGTCACACTGCTCTAACCTTTTCTTCTCCTTGTAAAATGGAGATTTTATCGAATTACCTCTGGTCTTAGGAGTAATAATAGCAGCTTTTGATTGCTGAGGATGTGTGGAGTTGGAAAGCCAGAGCTGCAGTTAGAAACCCCACGAATAACGTGCACAGAACACGTGGAAATAAGTTTGTTTTCTCTGAGGACTTAGCCAGGGAAGCCTGGCTTTGTGACTGGCTGTGGCATTTCTTCTGTCCCCACTTGTCCTGGCATCTGTCCCCAACCTGTGTCCACTGCAGCTGCCTCGGTGCTCTCTGGTGTCACCTTTCACATTCCTGATCCTTTCTCCTCCCCATGTTCCTGAGCACCCCAAAACCAGCTCCTTGCTGCTGCTTCCCCAGTTTTTGTCTGGCCAGGGGGGTTTTGGCACCTGCCAGGTGCTCTGTGCTGCTGCTGACCTGCCAGGATGCCAGAAATTCCAGAAAAGTGCTGGGCTCCTTAAGATTTGGATTTGAAACTCAGTTTGAGATCATGACATTTTTCCATGCCATTGCTCGTAATTAATGACTTCATAAATGACTTAATTACTGTAGGGAAGATAAGGACAGAGGATTCAAGCTGGTTTGGTGTCTGTGATGCATTTTTCAGCAGTTCAGTGTTTTTTCAGACCTGTTTCTGATCCATTTCATTTCAAAAATGACAAAGCTATTTAAGTGCTGAGGATATTTCAACAATTTCTCTTTAGAATGGCCCTCACAACAAATAATCTTGCAGTGCCTCAAGGGAGCCTGCAAGAAAGATGGAGAGAGAATTTAAAAAGGTTTGGTGACAGGATGGGGGGATTGGCTTTGTGCTGAGAGCCTGGCACAGGGTCCCCCATCCCTGCAAGGCTTCCAGGGACAGGGCTTGGGGACACTGAAGGTGTCCCTGCCATGGCAGGGCTGGGCTGAGATGATCTTCACAGTTCCTCCCAGCCCAAACAGTTCTGGGATTTGGGGATTTTGAATTTTGTCTGCATAATAAAACTACAGGAGCACAGGTTTGGTTTGTTCTCTGGCAGGGAGGGAAGCTCAGGCTCGGTGCTGCACAAGGGCCTGGGGATCTTCACAAACTGAAAGCTTGACTCTAATTCGCTGTAGTTAAGATGATTTTCTCTATTATTTTCTGCTAAATAGGTCAGTTTGATATCCCTCCCAACGGCTGTGCTGGTGAGGTTTGCCCTCTCCTCTTCCCCTGCCTCAGGAAGCACGAGCAGTGTGTGAATGTTTGGCCTTGGCATCACTTCCCTGAGCTGGGCAGAGTCCTCAGCTCCCAGCTGCATTTTGTGCTGTTTGTAAACTGATGCCCACGTGGCCAGGCTCAGCTTTCCTGGTGGCTCAGATAATTCAAACCAGAATATTCCTGGCCTTTGGGTGCTTTCTCCTGGCTGGCATTTGTCTGCTCCTTCCTCAGCTGCAGCTCTTCCAGTGGCTCCAGAATCAGCAAGACTGGGACTAGTTGGGCTCTGGTTAGAAATAAAGAAATTGATTTGATGGTCAACATTAAAATCTGGAGCCGTGGTTTGAAATGTCATGTGGATAATTTGGAAATTGTAATATTCACTTTTTATTTTTCACTTACTATTTAAAAGAGTTTTACAGATAAATAAATTGTGGTTTTGAAGGAGGTGACTGGAAGTGTTGGTGTCTGGGAACATCAGCTGCTGTGCTTGTCTGAACTACAATTGTTTGCTTTTTAATTGGTTTTTAATATATTATATATCATATATAATAAATCATATATAATAAATCATATATAATATATCATATATAATAAATCATATATAATATATCATATATTATATATTACATATTACATATCAGATATTACATATTAGATATATATCATATAGATATAAAAATCATATATATCATTAGATATATGATATAATATATCATATATATTACATATAAGATATAAGATATTAGATATTATATTCAATATAATATATTACAGATTAGATATTACAAATTATTATATATTTACATATTGGGTTTGTATGTTATTTATATCTTGTTCATATATTATTATTTATATGTTTGTTTTATGCATTATTGTTTATATATAGGTTTTAGATATTATAATTCATATATTCGGTTTATATATTATTATTTCTATTGGTTTTATAGATATTATTTATCAATTGGTTTTATGTATTATTATTTCTATATTGGTTTTACATATTATTTATCAATTGATTTTATGTATTATTATTTCTATATTGGTTTTAGGTATTATTTATATATTGGTTTTATGTATTATGATTTATCTAATGGGTTTATATATTATATATAGTGTTTATGTATTTTTTTCTATATTGGTTTTATATATATTTATATATTTGGTTTATATATTATTATTTCTATATTGGCTTAATATATATATATTGGGTTTATATATTATTATTTCTATATTGGCTTAATATATACATATATTGGGTTTATATCTATTTATATATTTGGTTTATATATTATTATTTCTATATTTTTATATATTTATATAAAAATATATTTTTATATAAATATATAAATATAAATATGTATTTATATATTTGGTTTATATATTATTATTTCTATATTGGTTTCCTATCTATTATTTATGTATTGGCTTTGTATATTATTATTTCTATATTGATTTTATATTTCTATATTAGTTTTATTAAGCATTAATTGAATTTCTGCTCGAAAATCCAAGTTGATGCTGTTTTTTTCCTCCCACAGAGTGAAAGATGCTGACTGCCCATAGTGGAACAGCTCTCCTGAGGAACACATCTCTGTAAATCTTCCCTAAAACAATCACCTGAAGGCAAATATTCTGTGATGGACCCTCGGAATACTGCTATGTTAGGCTTGGGTTCTGATTCTGAAGGGTTTGCTGGGAAAAGCCCCTCTGTGGCAAACATTGGCACCTTGGTGGGCAAAGGGGAAGCGGAGCTCGAAGGCTGCAGCAAGGAGGAGGAGGAGGGGAAGAAGAAGAGCAGGGAGGGGAGCGCAGAGAGCAGCAAGAGCGAGGCTCTGGGCGATGCACAGCAGCAGTTCTCAGTGAAGGAAACCAACTTCTCTGAGGGAAACCTCAAGCTGAAGATTGGCCTGCAAGCCAAGAGGACAAAAAAGCCTCCCAAGAACCTGGAGAATTATGTCTGCCGGCCTGCCATAAAAACCAGCATCAAGCAGCCAAGAAGGGCTCCCAAGAGCGGGAAGATGACAGAGGAGAAGAACGAGCACTGTCCTTCAAAGCAAGTGAGTGATGTGGCTCTGGGGTCATTTGCAAGTCATGGTACATTTAAAGCTGGGTTTCAAAGCTCCATCATCTCTGCAGCGCTGTGTTCTGCTGCTTTTCTCTGTAACCTCTGATACTGAAGTGGCTGGAGTTAGAAATGGTTTTATTTTGTGGCCATTAGGAGGAAAAACTGCTC
Source organism: Molothrus ater (assembly GCF_012460135.2). Classification (NCBI taxonomy): domain Eukaryota; kingdom Metazoa; phylum Chordata; class Aves; order Passeriformes; family Icteridae; genus Molothrus; species Molothrus ater. Next base: position 2,911,784 of record NC_050506.2, on the reverse strand, counting down.
TTTCACAGTGTGCCAGTTTGTTGTTTCAAGAGCAGTGAAAGATGATTCCCATGTTCATTTCTGAATAGTGCCGGGGAGGTTTTTAGTCTCTTTGCTGTAATCAAGTGGAGGGGTTTGGATGTCTTCTCTCTTGAGATGGGGCTCTGGATGTGCTGTGCTTGGATTTCTATTTTTTCCTACCTGTTAGAAGCACTTGTTTTGCTGTGTCTCACCTGTCACTGCTCAGGCAGGCTCTGAAAAGTAAAATAGACTTTTCCAACTGAGTTAGAAACCAGCCTGGAGATAACTGCATGTAAATGCAGTGGCTGGAGAGATGTGCCAGGGCTTTTCCAAACAGCAGGAAGTAGCCCTGCCTCGAGGATTTGTTTTTATGATCTCCATGATGTAATCAGAGCAGCAGTAGCAGATAGGGAAAACAGGATAAATGGCAAGGATTACAAATATAGTTGCATAGATGCTAAATTTCTGAAGGGTTTGGTTACAGCCTGCTCTTTTTTTCCCATCAACATAAAAGTTTTGTTAATCAAGGTTAGAATATACCCTTGTGTACAACTGCCAGGGAATCCCTGGAAGCTGGATCCTTCCTTTGCAGGGCTTTTCTGTTCAGCTCCTCCAGAGCTTCCCAAAGCTTCCCTTTTCCCTTTTCCCTTTTCCCTTTTCCCTTTTCCCTTTTCCCTTTTCCCTTTTCCCTTTTCCCTTTTCCCCTTTCCCCTTTCCCCTTTCCCCTTTCCCCTTTCCCCTTTCCCCTTTCCCCTTTCCCCTTTCCCCTTTCCCCTTTCCCCTTTCCCCTTTCCCCTTTCCCCTTTCCCCTTTCCCCTTTCCCCTTTCCCCTTTCCCCTTTCCCCTTTCCCCTTTCCCCTTTCCCCTTTCCCCTTTCCCCTTTCCCCTTTCCCCTTTCCCCTTTCCTTTCCTTTCCTTTCCTTTCCTTTCCTTTCCTTTCCTTTCCTTTCCTTTCCTTTCCTTTCCTTTCCTTTCCTTTCCTTTCCTTTCCTTTCCTTTCCTTTCCTTTCCTTTCCTTTCCTTTCCTTTCCTTTCCTTTCCTTTCCTTTCCTTTCCTTTCCTTTCCTTCCCTTCCCTTCCCTTCCCTTCCCTTCCCTTCCCTTCCCTTCCCTTCCCTTTCCCTTCCCTTCCCTTTCCCTCCCGCCCCTTTCCCCTGACATTCCCAAACCTTTTCCCCTCCCCTGGCATTCCCTGACTGCAATTGCCCTTGAGGAAGAGTCACCTTAAAGAGAAGGGAAATTTGGGGGTGACCTCATTGTGGCCTTCCAATACCAGAGAGAGAATTTTAACAATGGCCTGGAGTGCCAGGACACAGGGAATGGCTTTACCCTGCCAGAGGGCAGGGATGGATGGGATATGGGGCAGGAATTCCTGGCAGTGAGGGTGGGCAGGCCCTGGCACAGGTGCCCAGAGCAGCTGGGGCTGCCCCTGGATCCCTGGCAGTGCCCAAGGCCAGGCTGGGATGGTGGAAGGTGTCCCTGCCATGGCACTGGATGAATTTTAAGGTCTCTTTTAACCCAAAGCATTCCATGGTTCCATGAGAACATTGCTCAGAATTCCCCCCACCGAAAATCCCCTTGCACTAAACTTGGGGGGGTGAGGAGCTGAAACTCCTGAGCTCCCCAATCTTTGGACATCTGGGAATGAACACATTGAACAGATTGCCCAGAGCAGCTGGGGCTGCCCCTGCATCCCTGGCAGTGCCCAAGGCCAGGCTGGGGCAGCCTGGGATAGAGGAAGGTGTGGAATGAAATCTTTAAAATCCCTTTTAGCCCAAAGCAGTCTGGGATACTGAGTAATTAATTCTGTGCTTCCAAAACAAGTGTGCTGGATGTGATGTGTAAGGGCTAAAATTGCCTTTTCCAGACTCTACAATGCTCTCACACTGGGCTTTTCCTGCACTGCAAACAGAGGTGTTTGCAGTCAGCCTATTGAAAAATAAATTCTCAAGTGTTCATTGCATAACTTCACATTTTGGCAGTGGTCTTTATTTTGCATTCTTCCATTTCAGAACAAGCTGATTATTTCTAATGATGTTTCTAACTTTGGCTTGAAAAACATCAGAAGAGTTGATGGCAGTTTGTTATTACACTGTTAGTTTTCTTTTGTTTTCCTTTTTCTTTCTTTTTTTGTTGGTTTTTTTTGACAAGACTCTGTTGCAATGAGTTGAGTATTGGAACAGTCTGGAATATCCAACCAGTGATTTCTCTTGATGTCTGAATTGAGGTGGCTCCTGCAGCTGAAAATCTCTAACTCAGGGCGGGTTTGATGTTGAATTAATCAGGTTTAGGATGGATACAGGAAAAGGTTCTTCCCCAGAGGCTGCTGGGCACAGCCCCAGGGCTGCCAGAGCTGCAGGAGGGTTTGGGAAATGCTCCCAGGGTGGGATTTTGGGGTGTCAGTGCAGGGCCAGGGCTTGGACTGGCTGATCCCTGGGGATCCCTCCCAGCTCAGGACATCCCAGAATTCCCTGATTTTCCTCTCAAAAGGCACCACTGTGTCTGGAGACTTGGCCTTTCGCATCAAGAGATCGTGCCCTGGGAGTTTTTACCAGAGCAAATCATCAATATTGGAATTCTCCTGGTGACAGCAGGGATTCTTCATCCTTGACATCTTTGTTTATACACCAGGATTTTATATATATATATTTTTTTAGAGGTGCATCCCATTTGAAATGGAAAGTAGAAAGGGAGGCAAATATTAATGATGGTGTAGAATCTTATTGATGTTGATATCACATCAGGTTTGGATTTCAGCTGCTCCTCTCAGGGCAGGCCCTGCTCTCCCTGGCAGGCAGCCCTGCATGCAGAGCATGCAGATCTGTTGCATTAAATTTGCATTATTGCCAAGAGTTTCAAATCCCTGACTCATGAGAACTCCCTCAGATCCTCTGCTCTCTCCCGAGTTGCTCTGAGCTGTGTTTAAGTCTGGCTGTTCCCTGCTGCCATTTTGCACTTTGCATTGTTAGAAATGACAGTAAACACCATCCTGCTGATTGCTGAGTGGGATTAGAAGTGTCTGTGTGGAAATAAATGGGAATGATGCCTTTAAACCATCACATGTTTTGAATATAATACCCAAGGGTTGTTTTTTTTGTGGCTTCCTGTCATTATAGATGTAATAAATATCAATAAATATCAATAAATAATATAAATATAATAGAAAATATTATACATCGATAATATAAATATATAAAAGATAAATATGAGTAATTTTATATAAATAAATTATATTTATATAGTCTATAAATATATATTATATTATATTATACTATATTATATTTATTATATTATATCATATTATATAACATTATATCATATTACATCATATCATATAACATTATATCATATTATATTATATTATATTTATTATATTATATTACATCATATTACATTATATTATATTATATTACATTACATTATATTACATTATATTACATTATATTATATTATATTACATTACATTATATTATATTATATCATATTATATTATATTATATTATATTATATTATATTATATTATATTATATTATATTATATTATATTATATTATATTATATTATATTATATTATATTATATTATATTATATTATATTATATTATATTATATTATATTATACTATATTATATTTATTCTATTATATTACATCATATTATATAACATTATATCATATTACATTATATCATATTACATTACATTATATTACATTATATAATATATAATATATATTGTATATTATATATTATATATTTTATATTATATTATATTCATTATAAATATATATAGATATAATTTATGAATAAGGTATATAACATAACTATAAATATATATTCTATTTAGAATATAAATATTATAAGTATAAAAATAATATAATATAATTATATTATATTATATATACATATTCATAGAAGTAAATTTATATAAATATTTAAAAATCAATTATATAAATGTGATAAACCATAGAAGTTTTAGCACTGCAAACTCCACTTCAGCAAAGGAAAGCTTCCCATGAATTTCTGCTGTGGCTGCAGAGGAGGGGAAGCAAACGTGTGACCCATTCAGAGCCAGGTGTGGCTTCACTTGCAGCTCTGGAAGGGAACTTTGTGTTCTTTTAAAGCAGCAATGAAGAATTAGAATGAAAATTTAGCACTTGCAGTGTGCACAGTCAACCACTGAAAGACAAAGAGAAGTAGTGGAATTCTGCTCCTGGGAATAAAAATGGAAATAGGAGGAAAATCCTTTGAAAATCCATCTCTGACAGGTTTTTTTTTCCTCAAGTTTAATGCTGACAGGACAGATAAAACCTGGGAGGTGTCTTCAGATACATGAATAGAGGATTTATCTGCAGTCTGGAGAGGGTGGGTGATGGAAGCTGCAATCACAGAATCCTTCAGGCTGGAAAAGCCCTCCCCGAGCTTGGAACCCAGCTCAGCTCCCAGCACTGAACAATTCTGGACATTTCCAGGGCTGGCAATTCCACACTTCCCTGGGCTGCCTCTTCAGGGCCTCACCACCCTTTCAGCAGAGACATTTTTCCTGGGATATTAACAATTTTTTCCTCCAGAAATGTGTAGACATCAAAATTAATAAATATATTTTTTTTTTCCTGAGGAGAAAATCATAAAGCAGGAAAGGGAAACCAAGAAATGACTGACATTCCCAGTGACATTCCTGCTCACTTTGCTTTTTGACACTGAGCATGGATTTCATCCTTTCAAAAAGTGTCCTGGGGCAGGGAGACATTGCTGGGCTGAGCCCCAAACCCTGAGCCTTGACCAAAAATAGACATTTTGTCCCTTTTATTTTGTAGGATGCTGGCAGCAGTGAAGGTTTAGCAATAAAAGACAAGAAGGGACAGTGCGAACACAGAGCAGCAGGTTGGGACTTGCCCTCCTGCTCCATCTCCCTGTTCCTGTGTAAAATTGCTGAGTGCAGAATTCTGGAGTTTTTTTTTCTCTTGCCTTTGGTCATGCAGGGAAATTTGCTGATGAAATCACAGCCACCCACAGAAAGAGTTTCAAACAAAAAAAAATTAAAATTCAAAAGATGAAAAATTGATTTGTTTTCTTTTTGGGTAGCTCAGGAATATTTCCTGCAGGATTTGGGACAAAAGTGTTTTGTTTTAGGTTAATTCCACAGAATCTTTGTTTTGCTTTTAGAAAAGGCTAAAAACTAAAAAGTCTTGGAGGTGAAAAATAAACAGCATTTTTATTTGGGGGATTGCCTAGAATGTGTTGATGCCACAACCACAAAACAATTCCTGTGATTTCTCAGAATGCTCCTTTGAATTCTACTCTGAGCATTGGCCTGAAGTACAACAGCCAAAACAATAATGGAGAAATCTGTGGATGTGCAGAAAAAATCCTTATTGCTTGCCAGTGACTCTCAAGAGAAATCCCAAACAACGTTTTCCTGAACAGGCTGCTTCCTTTGAACTGCTTCAGGTGTTGGAAGCTGAGACTTTATTTTTAGTTTTTATTTCTATTTTATTTTGATATTTTTATTTTGATATATTTATTTTAAAATTTTATTTTATTTTTATCTTTCTATTTTATATTTTATTTTTTCAGCTTTGTAACTAGGGTTTAGTTGAGAAGTGTGACACCAGCCTTGATGGATGTCCCTGTTCTCAGGCAGGATCAGCTACCCTTGACCTTTTTGCACATAAATACCAGTGATAATGACAGTCAATCATGATCTAGTAGTAATAAACCCTGATGCCCTTTTGAAAATCAAGGGCTTTTTTTGCTCTTGGTGCCTGTGATGATTCTGGAATCCCAGAATTGTTCAGCTTGGAAAGGATCTTTAAGATGCTGGAGTTCAGCTCTTCCCCCAGCGCTGCCAAGGCCACCACTTACCTGTGGCCCAGCAATTCCAACCTGTTCATTTTGATAGTTTCCAGCAAAATAACCTGGAATTATTCTTCCTCAGATGGATGGTGCAAATCTAGAAACTGTATGCTCACACAGGAGATAGAGAATTTTCAGTTCAGCTCAGTGTCAAACCAAGAATAATTCCAATTTTATGGAAACTTCACGTGCTTGATGCAATTGCTTTGGGCAACACTTTTATTGCATGGGCTCTTAAACCAGACAGTTGAACTAAAGATTGCACAGGAACAAATGTTTCAGTTTTGAAAGCACAAAATGCTTTTGGATGCAGTGGAATCTCATCTTTGGAACAGCTTTGGGCCCAGATGGGCCATTTCATTCCAGCTGACACCACAGGAACGCTGAGCAGCGCTCGAAATTTGGGCTGCAAAGGCACAGAATTCCAGGAAAACCCTTCCAGGAGATTTTTGATGGCATTGTCCAAATGATTGCAACATGGAGGCAGATCCTTGGAGAGCCAGGAGGAGAGAGCAGGTGAAACACTCAGGACATGTTGAGGTTGTTTGCTTTTTGCCACAGCGCTCACAAATGTGTCTGAAACCTGACTCTGTGCTTCCCTAGCACAATATAAATATAAAGAGAATTACAAATATAAAAATTAAAAAATAAATATAAATATAAATCTGCCCAAGGGAAGCAGGGCTGAGGAAGGAATTAAGGGCTGGATGCTCCCCTGCAGCACCAGGAGACAGAGAAACATTTAAAGGTCCACAGGAGCATGTGGGAATCAGGAAAACAGAAACTTGCACAGGCACAGAAGGGTTTGATTTGCAGCCTTAGGAAAAGCTTGGATTGATGTAAAAATACAGCAGACAGATATTAAACAGAAAAATAATAAACTTATGTTTCTATAATTGTATGTAAAAATATACTTGAAATAAGTGAGAAACTATAGAGCAAAAATATAGCACACAGATATGAAACAGAAAAATAACAAACTTATATTTCTATAATTGTATATAAAAATGTACTTTAAATAACTGAGAAACTATAGAGCAAAAATATAGCACACAGATATGAAACAGAAAAATAATAAACTTGTATTTCTGTAATTGTATGTAAAAATATACTTGAAATAAGTGAGAAACTATAGAGCAAAAATATAGCACACAGATATGAAACAGAAAAATAATAAACTTATGTTTCTGTAGTTGTAAGTAAAAATATGCTTTAAATAAGTGAGAAACTATAGAGCAAAAATACAGCACAGAGATATTAAACAGAAAAATAATAAACTTATGTTTCTATAATTGTATGTAAAAATATACTTTAAATAAGTGAGAAGCTATAGAGCAAAATTATAGCACACAGATATGAAACAGAAAAATAACAAACTTGTATTTCTATAATTGTATATAAAAATATAAATAAGTGAGAAACTAGATAAGATGGTGAAGGGTTTATAAATTAAGAGTTTAGAAGTTATAACAGAAAAATATGTGTACAAATGAGACAGAAGCCATGAGCCAAAAGTATCCACAGTGCAGCAGAAGTAAGTAAAGGTGGCAAGTTAGGAAAGTAAAATAAATTCTGTGGCAACTGTCTGTTAGTTTAGGAAGTTACATTAGTTTAGTAAGTTATATTAATATTAATTAATTATTAATTAATATTAATTTAGAAATTAAAAATAAAAGAAAGTTATGTTTGTTTAGAAAGTTATACATATACGTAATATGTATATGTTATATATAATATATATTATTATATATTATATATATTATAATATATGTAATATATTTTATATATTATATATAATATTATATATTATATAATTATGTATAATATATATTATATTATATATTATATATATTACATGTTATATATAATATATATTTTTCTATATTATATGTATTATTTATATTATATATATTATATATATTCTAATGTACAGTATACATAATATATATATAATATATTGTTATAAAGTTATTTATTATGTTGTAACAACGAAACTTGTGACTGCTCTTGAGCTATAGCTGAATAGTTCTCTAAAATCTCCCAACCCCTAAGAGTGATATTTATCTCTAGAATAAATCTTTTTAAACTTGAAAATAGTCCCATCCTTCATTTCTAACGGTGACAGTGACAGGAGCAGCCTCTGAGGACACTCTGTCACTTGGGCTGCACTTCAGCTCTGTGCTCCCATCTCACAGAGCCCTTGTGTGGCACATGGGGACACTGCTGTCCCTGTGCAGGTGACACTGCTGTCCTTGTGCAGGTGACAGTGCTGTCCTTGTGCAGGTGACACTGCTGTCCCTGCCCAGCTGGGATCTGGTGACACTGCTGTCCCTGTGCAGGTGACAGTGCTGTCCTTGTGCAGGTGACACTGCTGTCCTTGTGCAGGTGACAGTGCTGACCCTGCCCAACTGGGATCTGGGGACACTGCTGTCCTTGTGCAGGTGACACTGCTGTCCCTGTGCAGGTGACACTGCTGTCCCTGCCCAGCTGGGATCTGGGGTCACTGCTGTCCCTGTGCAGGTGACACTGCAGTCCTTGTGCAGGTGACACTGCAGTCCTTGTGCAGGTGACAGTGCTGACCCTGTGCAGGTGACACTGCTGTCCCTGTGCGGGTGACAGTGCTGTCCCTGTGCAGGTGACACTGCTGTCCCTGTGCAGGTGACACTGCTGTCCCTGTGCAGGTGACAGCGCTGACCCTGTGCAGGTGACACTGCTGTCCCTGTGCAGGTGACAGCACTGACCCTGTGCAGGTGACACTGCTGTCCTTGTGCAGGTGACAGTGCTGTCCTTGTGCAGGTGACAGTGCTGTCCCTGCCCAGCTGTGGGATCTGGGGACATTGCTGTCCCTTTGCAGGTGACACTGCTGTCCTTGTGCAGGTGACACTGCTGTCCTTGTGCAGGTGACACTGCTGTCCCTGTGCAGGTGACAGTGCTGTCCCTGCCCAGCTGTGGGTTTGGAGGTTGCCTGCCCAGTGTGTCAATAGAGCTGGGCTGGGGTCACCCTGACCCCGTGGCCACAGCCTGTGACACTGTGGGGTGTGTCCTGGACGGGGTGTCCTGGGGCTGCATCCCAAGGTGTGTCCTGGGGGTGTATCTGTCCCAAGGTGTGTCCTGGGGGTGTATCTGTCCCAAGGTATGTCCCAAAATGTGTCCCAGGGGTTGTCCTGGGGGTGTGTCCCAAGGTGTGTCTGGGGATGTGTCCTGTACAGGATGTCCTGGAGGGGATATCCTGAGGGTGTATCCCAAAATGTGTCCCAGGGCATGTCCTGGGGGTGTATCCCAAGGTGTGTCCTGGAGGGATGTTCTGGGGGTGTCTCCAAAGATGTGTCCCAGGGGGGTTTCCTGGGGGTGTATCTATCCCAAGATGTATCCCAAGGTGTGTCCCAGGGCATGTCCTGGGGGTGTATCCAAATGTGTGTCCCAAGGAATGTTCCAGGATGTTCTGTCCCAAGGGATGTTCTAGGATGTTCTGTCCCAAGGGGTGTTCTAGGATGTTCTGTCCCAAGGTATGTTCTAGGATGTTCTGTCCCAAGGGATGTTCTAGGATGTTCTGTCCCAAGGGGTGTTCTAGGATGTTTTATCCCAAGAGATGTTATAGGATGTTCTATCCCAAGGGATGTTCTAGGATGTTCTATCCCAAGGGATGTTCTAGGATGTCCTGTCCCAAGGGATGTTCTAGGATGTCCTGTCCCAAGGGATGTTCTAGGATGTCCTGTCCCAAGGGGTGTTCTAGGATGTTCTGTCCCAAGGGATGTCCTGTTGGATTATGCCCTTTTCTGACCCAGATTTGAGGCAACTGAGAGGTGTTTTAGAAGCTTTGATTCTATTTTCAGTCTCATGCGAAGGGTGAGACAATACAGATGTTATAATTGATGCCATCACAATTAGAAGCTAATGATTTTCTTAATTACAATAATAATAAGTGTTTCTTGGCCTATCAGCCCCACCATGCTTTAAATGCATTAAAGCAAATAATTTAACATTACCCCTCCTGGGTCCCACTACAATGGATCTTTCACAGTTTTATTTCTTGAAGTCTCCAGTCTTATTTGCAAGGCCATCCTTTGAAACCTAAACCTGTCTCTGGTTCCATTTGTCTCTCTCAACAATGTCTGTCCTGTTCCACAGCATTTCTAAGTCAGCATTTCTTATCTCAGAGCATTTCTTATCTGTGTCTGAGGGGAAGGAAGAGCTGTCCTGGGGAGGTGCTGGGGTCCCCATCCCTGGGGGTGTTTAACAAAGCCTGGATGTGGCACTGGGTGCCAGGGTTTAGTTGAGCTCTTGGGGCGGGGTTGGACTCGATGATCTTGAAGGTCTTTTCCAACCCAGTGATTCTGGGAATTCTGGGAATTCTGGGAATTCTGGGAATTCTGTGTTCTGGGGCTGTGCCTGGGGGATGTCCACATTCCTGAGCATGTGTGTGGGATGTGTGTCCTGGGGGGACTTGGGGATGTGTCCCCCAACTCCCCCCCCCCGGTTTGGGGGGTTCCTGGGGGTGGTTTTGGGGTTTGTTCTGGGGGTGTCCTGGGGTTTGTTCTGGGGTTTGTTCCATGGGGTGTCCTGGGGGTGTTCCAGGGTTTATTCCAGGGAGTGTTCTTGGGTTTGTTCCTGGGGGTGTTTCCCAGGGTTTGTTCTGGGGGTGTTCTGGTGGGGTCCTGGGGTTTGTTCTTGGGGTGTTCTGGGGTTTATTCTGGGGTTTGTTCCAGGGTTTGTTCTGGGGGTGTTCTGGGGTTTGTTCTGGGGTTTGTTCCAGGGTTTGTTCTGGGGGTGTTCTGGGGTTTGTTCTGGGGATGTTCTGGGTTTGTTCTGGGGGTGTTCTGGGGTTTGTTCTGGGGTTTGTTCTGGGGTTTGTTCTGGGGGTGTTCTGGGGTTTGTTCTGGGGGTGTTCTGGGGTGTTCTGGGGTGTTCTGGGGTTTGTTCCAGGGTTTGTTCTGGGGGTGTTCTGGGGGTGTTCTGGGGTTTGTTCTTGGGGTGTCCTGGGGTTTGTTCTGGGGTTTGTTCCAGGGTTTGTTCTTGGGTTTGTTCTGGGGGTGTTCTGGGGTTTGTTGCTGGGTTTTGTTCTGGGGGTGTCCTGGGGTTTGTTCTGGGGTTTGTTCCAGGGTTTGTTCTGGGGTTTGTTCCAGGGTTTGTTCTGGGGGTGTTCTGGGGTTTGTTCTGGGGTTTGTTCTGGGGGTGTCCTGGGGTTTGTTCTGGGGTTTGTTCCAGGGTTTGTTCCAGGGTTTGTTCTGGGGTTTGTTCCAGGGTTTGTTCTGGGGTTTGTTCTGGGGTTTGTTCCGGGTTTGTTCTGGGGTTTGTTCCAGGGTTTGTTCTGGGGTTTGTTCCAGGGTTTGTTCTGGGGGTGTCCTGGGGTTTGTTCTGGGGTTTGTTCTGGGGGTGTTCTGGGGTTTGTTCTGGGGTTTGTTCCTTTGGGTGTTTCCCAGGGGGTGTCCAGGACAGGGTCTATGTGCTGGGACACTTGGGCTGATGTGGCTCAAGTTGATTTATTTACCTGATTCCCTCAGTGTATGAGCAGTGGAGTCCAGTTCTTCCACTGTTGCCTCTGCACAGAAAATGTCCTTTTTATTCCTGAAGTTTGGGGCAGTGCATGATTGCAGTTTGATTTTGGTATCTGTCTGCAATGCTCTTACTCCTTAGTGGCAGCAGTACCTGCTATTCACTTCAACCAAAATTCTGAAATTTTCAATGATACAGAATCACAAGAAGAAACTTTGATTCTCTGGCTGATGTTGGGAACTTTTTTTAAGGTTTCTGCAGCCACTGCAACCTTCTCCAAAAGAAACATCTCAAGATGTTTCTGTTAGAAATTACTGGATGAAATTTTGTTCTTCAAAATTTCCCTCCAAAATGTTTCTGTTAATCATGCTGATTATTAAGTAGATTTATGGGGGAAAAAAAAATCCCATATAAGAATTTTGGGTTTAAAAATGCTGAAAACAATGACAGACTTTTTTGACTTCTTGTCTGACATCTCCCTAGATGCTTCATGTTCTTTGAAATAATTTTCAGTGTGCTTGGAAAACTCACTCACCTTTAGATGAGAAGGAAACTTTCCAGGGCACACTCCTTCAGCTTTCAGAGGATCTGTGTTTGATGCTAAAGTCTTGTTTGCAGAATCCTGGCATCTTGCTCAGATCAAAGCTGCTGTTTGGAAGGGTTTTGTTAGTTCTGTATTTATTATTTAAGTGTCTATTGTAACTTCCAAGCCCTTTGTTTGGAAATGGAGGTGAGCAGGGAAAAGCAGAGCCTGCCAAGAGGTGTTGGGTACCCAGCAGTGGCAGTGAGGGCACCACAGAACCCGGCCCAGGGGTGGCAGAGCACCCAGGAGGAGCAGAAAAAAGAAGGAATAACGTGGAATGTAAACACAGGGATGAGGAGCTGAATTCCCAAGTCAATATTTAGGTGGATTTTTGAAGTCTGTTGAACAAAGGAGATTTTTCATCCAAAGTTCTCGTCAGAATTTCAGGCTGTAGGAGGAGGATGAAGCTCTCTGAAGGCTTTAATAGCCATGAGTGACTCTCTGGCACTCAGAGTCTGCCCCAGGGAATTCCAGGAGCTTGGATTGCAGGCTCAGGGTGGTGTCCTGCTGACTCAGGGCTTTCCATGTGCGTGCCAGGCCTGAAGGTGGGCACAGGGAGCCCCCTCTGCCACCCCTGCAGGAAGGAGCAGCCCTGGATTTGGGCTGCGGGGGCTCCCCCATTACCCACACGGCTGCTTCTCATCTCAGCAGTGTCCAGCTGGATCCAGGCTGCAGATTCCTGGTTAAGTGCAGCTGACTGAACAAATCCTTCATGATCAGCACCAAAATTGGCTGTGCAGAGGAATCCAGACTGTTCCTTCCTTCAGCATCCACAGGTGCAGCTCTGGCCTCAGGGGCTGGAAGGGCCAGGCCTTGCCTTAGCAGTTTTTATGGCAGGGGGATGAAGAGCTGTGGCATTGGTGTCTTTCACTCCATCCATGTTTAGTGCTTGTTCTGGGAGGTCCCAGGTGCTTTTCAAATTGGGAATAAAATCACAGCATCACAATGACTTTGGGCTGGGAGGGACCTTAAAGCCCAGCTTATTCCACACCCCTGCCATGGCAGGGACACCTTCCACTGCCCATGTTTGAATTTTTGAATTTATTGAGATGCTCTCAGTAGGATTTATGATGTGTTGCAGTTTTGATTTTAACCTTTACAGAATAAATTTCAAGTTTGGTTAGGTGTGAGCTGGAAATTAAGTGTGAGTTTCAGTTATTCCATGTGCGTGTGCATTATCACCCTCCCCTCCATGCAAGCAGAATAATTTGACTTATTTTATTTTTTTTAATATTTATTTTATTTTATTTTATATTTTATTTTATTTTATCTTGTTTTATTTTATTTTGTTTTGTTTTATTTTGTTTTATTTTTAAATAAAATAATATTTTATTTTATATTTATTTTGTTTTGTTTTATTTTAATTTATTTTATTTTATATTTATTTTATTTTATTTTATATTTTATTTTATTTTATCTTGTTTTATTTTATTTTGTTTTATTTTATTTTATATTTATTTTATTTTATATTTATTTTATTTTATTTTAATTTATTTTATTTATCTTGTTTTGGTTTATTTTGTTTTGTTTTATTTTAATTTATTTTATATTTATTTTATTTTGTTTTATTTTATTTTGTTTTGTTTAGTTTTATTTTATTTTATATTTATTTTAGTCTTTATTTTATTTTATATTTATTTTATATTTATTTTATTTTATATTTTATTTTGTTTTATTTTATTTTATTTTATTTTATTTTATTTTATTTTATTTTATTTTATTTTATTTTATTTTATTTTATTTTATTTTATTTTATTTTAATTTTTTTAATTTATTTTCCTGACTGTCAGTGTTGTGCTGGGAGGAGCAGCTGTTTCAGGGCTGGGGGGCCAGGGCTGAGCTGCCAGCAGGGCTGTGCAGGGACACGGTGACAGTGCCAGCCCTTCCAGGGCACTGCTCAGCTGCTGCTCAGCACCATGTGAGCTCTTCAAGTGCTCTCACACTATAAATAGCCCAGCACTTTGTTGTTAGTGAGTTTTTATTAATAAACATCAACAGTATTTTTGGAGGATATTTGTAATAATTGGGGGACAGATTAAATGGTTTGTATTTTCAGACTGGGAGGGAGTTTGGGTTTTGTTAACATCAGCAAAGCCTCAGCAGGTCCACCATTAAAACATTTTGCTTTAAATATGAATATAACTATTATTTGTTGAATGTGTTTATTTTATTATGCCATTATTTAAATTACTGATATTACTATTGTTCGGTTTGAAATTAATAGGATCATGAAGCCTCTGTTTATACAGTAACCCTGATACCAGAGCAAGTGTTAATCACCAAAACATAAAAAGATACTGTGTTACTCAAAGTGATACTTTGTACCCTGTTCCTAAAGGCTTTTTTTGTTTATTAACTCTTAGGACCCTTCCAAGTCTTACAAGAAAGCTGGAGAAGTTGCACCAGTTGAGTTACACGTGGAAGAAGGTATCCAAGTAGAAACAACCCCTTTATCTAAGAAAGTTTCCCCATTGCATTCTGAAATGACAGATTATATAAAATCATCTCCTCCAACCATTATCAGTAGCCATAATTCTGATTTAAAGGATAGAACAGAAATTAACGGAGCAACAACTGTCACAGAAAAATTGGCTCAACTTATTGCAACTTGTCCTCCTTCCAAGTCTTCCAAAACCAAGCAGAAGAAGCCTGGAAGTGGGAATGGAACTACATCTGGTTTGGTGAAAGACTCTGGGAAGAAGCTGCCAGGAGCTATAACTGCAAGTGGGTTGGTTAACAAAGATTTGGTGAAGAAGCTGCCGGGCTCTGGGGTTGCTGTTGGGTTGGTGAACAAGGACTCAGGGAAGAAGCCATTAGGGATTGGCAGCGCAGCCATATTGGTTAACAAAGACTCTGGGAAGAAGCCCCAAGCAATCAGCCCCTTAATTGGATTGGTTAACAAAGACTCTGGGAAGAGACCTCCAGGGATCAGCACTCCAACAGGGTTAGTCCACAAGGATTCAGGAAAGAAGCAGCCAGTGACCAGCTCTGCAGTTGGGTTGATCAGCAAAGATGTGGGGAGGAAAGTTCCAGGGATCAGCGCTCCAACTGCCCTGCCCAGCAAGGAGCCTCTCAAGAAGCCAGTAGGGATCAGCACTCCAGCAGGATTGGTTAACAAGGATGCTGGGAAGAAGTTGTTGGGAATGAATAGTCCTACAGGTCTGCTTAACAAGGATTCTGGAAGGAAGATGCCAGGGACTGGGAACAGCACAGCTCTGGTTAACAAAGACTCTGGAAGGAAGACGCCAGGGATTGGCAGCCCCATGGGACTGGTTAGCAAGGACCCTGGGAGGAAGGTGCCAGGAATCAGCAGTCCTGTGGGGTTGGTTAGCAAGGACTGTGGGAAGAAGCCAGCAGGGATGGGCAGCCCAGCTGGTTTGGCTACCAAGGACTCTGGAACTCTGAAAGCAGACTCCCTCGTGCCCTCCTCAGAGCCCTTTAAGCTTCCTTGCAATTCAAACCTCAGCAGCCTTGAAAGCCACGAGCCTGTGGATTTACTGAAGGAAAATACAACCAGCAAAACCTTTGAGAAGCACATTATGAGACAGAGCAAAGAAAGTATCTTGGACAAGTTTTCCATTCGGAAAGAAATTGCTGATGTAGGCAAAGAGATGTTCAATGAAGGAATGTGTGTTCCACAGGATGCCTACTCATCCAGTGAGAAAGGGATTTATGAAACATCAAAGCACGAGAAGCAGCCTCCAGTTTATTGCACTTCACCAGACTTCAGGACAGGAGGTGCCTCGGAGGTGTCGACAGCCAAGTCCCCGTTCAGTGCAGTGGGAGAGGGGAATCTCCCATCTCCTTCCCCCACTGTGTCTGTCCCCACCCTGAACAGGAGCCTCTCCACAGCCTCCTCCCAGCTGGCGTCCAACTCATTGCACTTAAGTTCCACGGCAGAGCTCTTGGAAGGCATTTCAGATCCCATGGGCAAAACGCCCTTCTCCTCGGACAGCTCCCTGCTGAGCCTGAACAGGACATTGAACCACACCCTCAGCACTGATTTTAAAGGTGCTGAGAAAGACTTAAGTGATTCGAAAGCCTCTTACGTGGAAACTTCGAGAACAAGTCCTCCCACGGGGAAAAAGCCCATTTTGGCAGCTGAGACAAGCATCCACGCTACTGTCACCCCTTCAGTAGTTAGTTTTACCAGCTTGTTTGGGAGCAAGCAGTTCCTCAAGATCGGTGCAATAGCTGCATCTGAGAAATCCTGCCAAGGAGCAAAAAACCTGAGCAGCACTCAGCAATCAAAACCTTTAAAGAAAAGAAAAGGAAGGAAGCCACGATGGACTAAAGTGGTGTCGAGGAGCGCCTGCCGACCTCCAAAGGGTCTGGAACTAGAAAGGTCAGAGCTTTTTAAAAACATTTCATACAGTGCACTATCGAGCAGTAATTTGGAGCAGGCCAAATTCCTGAAAAACATCGGATCATCCTCATTTGTGGAGCATGAATTTGTCAAGCATCAGTTGCCAAAGCTGAATGAAGCTAATGGACAGTCCCTGGCACTGCTGGCTGAGACTGACAAACAAACTCCAAAGTTCTACAGCTCTCACAAACAACCCTCTAGCTTGTGTATGTCGGATGATTTCTTACCTGACATATACAAACCCAAGAGAGGAAGACCTAAATCCAAGGAAATGCCAGAACTCGAAGGTCCCCCCAAAAGAACTCTTAAGATCCCAGCATCAAAAGTCTTCTCAGTGCAGTCAAAAGAAGAGCAAGAACCCCCAATTTTGCAGCCTGAAGTGGAAATTCCCTCCCTAAAACAAAGCTTATCAGGACAAGCTTTTCCTAAAAAGAGGGGGAGACCTAAAAGGCAGATCCGGTCATCAATAAAAATGAAACCACCTATTCTGTCTGTGGCACCTTTTGTTGGAACAGAGAACTCGAGCAAGATGGGGCCTGAAAGCGAACAGCATCGACCTGGGGAGTTCTTTGAGAGGAAGGACCAGCTCCGAGGGCCAGAGGAAGTCCAAAGCCCCAGTATTTGTAGCATGAGTGATTTGGAAGTAGACTCAGACAGAAAAGTTGCCAAGAGAAATAATGGCCAGTTAATGAAAACAATTATTCGAAAAATAAATAAAATGAAAACTCTGAAGCGAAAGAAACTCCTGAATCAGATTCTGTCCAGTACAGTGGAACCAAATACCAAAGGGAAGATGCAATCCAAGCTCCACAACACCGTGTCAACTCTTGCTGCCACGTTCGGTTCAAAACTAGGCCAGCAAATCAACGTCAGCAAGAAAGGAACTATTTACATAGGAAAAAGGAGAGGGAGGAAACCTAAAGCTGTCCTGAACGGCATTTTAGCCAGCAGTGCCGCCAGTCTGACAGTTCTGGAGAAATCTGCCCAGCAAGCTCCCGGTACGTCCCTAGGACAAGTCCTCCCCCACCTGCTGCCCTCGGCAGCGAACCCCTCGGAGATCCTCCCGTCCCCGGTGTGCTCGCAGTCCTCGGCCGTGAGCGGGGGGCAGAGCCCCGTGAGCAGCGACGCGGGCTTCATCGAGCCCAGCTCGGTGCCCTACCTGCACCTGCACTCCAGGCAGGGCAGCGTGGTGCAGACGCTCGCCATGAAGAAAGCGGCCAAGGGGAGGAGGAGGCTGTCCCCACCCACGCTGCTGCCCAACTCCCCGTCCCACCTGAGCGAGCTGACGTCGCTCAAAGAGGCCACGCCGTCCCCCGTGAGCGAGTCCCACAGCGACGAGACCATCCCCAGCGACAGCGGCATAGGCACGGACAACAACAGCACCTCGGACCGAGCCGAGAAGTTCTGCGGGCAGAAGAAGAAAAGGCACTCGTTTGACCACGTGTCCCTCATCCCAACCGAGAGCTCCACCGTGCTCAGCAACCTGAAGGAGAAGCACAAGCACAAGTGCAAGCGCCGCAGCCACGATTACCTCAGCTACGACAAGATGAAGAGGCAGAAGAGAAAAAGGAAAAAGAAGTACCCTCAGCTCCGAGGGAGGCAGGACCCTGATTTCCTCGCTGAGCTAGAGGAGTTAATAAGTCGGTTAAGTGAAATTAGAATAACCCACAGAAGTCACCATTTTATACCCCGAGATTTGCTGCCTACCATTTTTAGGATAAATTTCAATAGTTTCTACACCCACCCTACTTTTCCTTTAGATCCTTTGCACTACATTAGAAAACCTGATTTAAAGAAAAAGAGAGGCAGGCCTCCAAAAATGCGGGAAGCAATGGCAGAAATGCCTTTCATGCATAGCCTGAGCTTCCCCCTGTCCAGCACCGGGTTCTACCCCTCCTATGGCATGCCTTACTCCCCTTCTCCCCTGGCAGCTGCTCCCATAGGATTAGGTTATTATGGAAGGTACCCTCCAACTCTTTACCCTCCTCCACCCTCTCCTTCTTTCACCACCCCCCTACCCCCACCTTCCTACATGCATACAGGCCACCTGCTCCTCAACCCCACCAAATACCACAAGAAGAAGCATAAACTCTTGCGCCAGGAAGCTTTCCTCACCACCAGCAGGACTCCTCTGCTGTCCATGAGCACGTACCCCAGCGTCCCCCCCGAGATGGCCTATGGCTGGATGCTGGAACACAAGCACAGGCACCGCCACAAGCACCGGGAGCACCGCTCCTCCGAGCAGCCCCAGGTCTCCATGGACACCATCGCGGCCAACAGCTCCTCCAGAACGGTTCTGGAGTCCTTGAAGCGCTACAGGTTTGGGAAGGAGGCTGTTGGAGATAGGTACAAACACAAAGAGAAACACAGATGCCACATGGCTTGTCCTCACCTCTCACCTTCCAAGGGTTTGCTAAGCAGAGATGAGCAGTGGGTCAGGAGAGAGCCTGCAGAGTCCAATTCCTTGGCGCTGGGATTGCAGACCCCTCTGCAGATAGACTGCTCTGAAAATTCCCCAGCTCTGTCCCTGGGGGGATTCACTCCCAGCTCAGAGGCAGCCAGCAGCGATGAACACACAAACCTTTTCACAAGTGCAATAGGCAGCTGCAGAGTCAGCAACTCTGCCAGCACCAACGGACGGAAAAAGTTACCGGAGAGCCCCGGCCTGTTCGGCGGGCAGGACACGGCGCTGAGCCGGCCCCTCCGCAAGGAGCCCGCGCCTGCCTCCCTGGAGAAGGCCCTGCAGCCCCTGGCAGGTAAGGGAGCCCGGGCTTTCCACGAGTCCTGCTGGGTTCTGTTGTACCAAACACACCTGGAGCAGGGGCAGGTGAGGCTCTGGCTCTGCAGGGATCATTCTGGGGTCCAGCCCTCACCAAGGGCTCTGTTCCACGAGTCCTGCTGGGTTCTGTTGTACCAAACACGGCTGGAGCGGGGGCAGGTGAGGCTCTGGCTCTGCAGGGATCATTCTGGGGTCCTGTCCTCACCAAGGGCTCTGTTCCATGAGTTTTGCTGGGTTCTGTTGTACCAAACACGGCTGGAGCAGGGGCAGGTGAGGATTGGGCTCTGCAGGGACCATTCTGGGGTCCTGTCCTCACCAAGAGCTCTGTTCCATGAGTTCTGCCTTGTTCTGTTGTACCAAACACGGCTGGAGCAGGGGCAGGTGAGGATTGGGCTCTGCAGGGATCATTCTGGGGTCCTGCCCTCACCAAGAGCTCTGTTCCATGAGTTTTTCTGGGTCCTTTTGTACCAAATATGGCTGGAACAGGGGCAGGTTCCCTCTGGCTCTGCAGGGATCATTCTGGGGTCAAGCCCTGCCCCTGCCCTCACCAAGGGCTCTGTTCCATGAGTTCTGCTGGGTTCTGTTGTACCAAACACGGCTGGAACAGGGGCAGGTGAGGATTGGGCTCTGCAGGGATCATTCTGGGGTCCTGTCTTCACCAAGAGCTCTGTTCCATGAGTTTTTCTGGGTCCTTTTGTACCAAATATGGCTGGAACAGGGGCAGGTGAGGATTGGGCTCTGCAGGGATCATTCTGGGGTCCAGCCCTCACCAAGAGCTCTGTTCCATGAGTTTTGCTGGGTCCTTTTGTACCAAACACACCTGGAGCAGAGGCAGGTGAGGATTGGGCTCTGCAGGGATCATTCTGGGGTCCAGCCTTGCCCCTGCCCTCACCAAGGGCTCTGTTCCATGAGTTCTGCTGGGTTCTGTTGTACCAAACACGGCTGGAACAGGGGCAGGTGAGGATTGGGCTCTGCAGGGATCATTCTGGGGTCCAGCCCTCACCAAGAGCTCTGTTCTGCAGTGTCAGCACAGACTGACCCAGAGCCACCCATGGCACTCTGTCCCTTCTCCCAACAGACTCCTCTTGCTTCCTTACATGATAAGGCTTTGCTCATGCAAAGGTCTTTGCTTTTTCCATACAATTTTAATTTTCCAGAGAAATGAGGGAAATTCTCACAATTTTTGATACTTTCAAAGCCATGTTTGAAGTTTGGTTGCTTTGGTTCAGACCACCTGTTGCTGCTACTGTTGTGAGTAATGTTTCCATTTAAGAAAATGTTTCCTATTCCTTTTGTAACTCCATTTTGGTAATTTGACAATCTCTGCTACAAGACAGCTTTTAATCCTTGCCTGGAGGCCTCTTGCAACACCTCAGAACAGCTGGGGTTGGTGCTGGGGGTGCCTGAGACCAAACCTAGAAATTTTGGATTTATTCATAGTTGGGAAATGCATCTGACAGCCTCGAGCAAAACTGGAACAGGAGGAGCAGGAACAGGAGCTTGTCATTTGCATAATATTAAGGAAAAGCAAAGATAACCTGCAAAGGGGAAGTGCAGCTTGTGCTCCTGCCTGCTTCCAGTGTGTGAAGGGACCCTGAGCTGCTTCTCCCTTCCCTTCTTGCCTGCATTCTCCCTTGAAGTTTAAACCATTTTCCCAAGCCACTTGTGACTAATATTTCACAGAGCAAGAGCCAGCTGCTAGCCAGGACTGAAAAATCCCTCCTCACATTCCTGGCTCTCATCTGGCTCTTCCCATGGGATTCTCCTGCTCTGATGCCTGCTGCCAGCTCCTCTGCTCTGCACACCTGTGATTTTCTCTTGATTTGGGGGGGTTTATGTTTTCCTTCTTTATTTTAAGCCCAGCTGGATCTTTGACAAGTTCACATTTCTTTGTGCTGGTACTGAAATTACTTGAGGTGGTGAGTGGGGTGTGGAGAAGGCAGCAGAACCATGAGATTGCTTCTCCTGCAGTGATGGAAAGAGAAGTTCCAAGTGTCACTCAGAGGGTTAGATTTGGCTCTGAGGAGTGAATTGGGAACCTGAGCAGCCCTGGGAATTGAGAGGTGTTTCCCATTGGATGGAATGACCTGACCTGGGTTTGAGTGAGGAATAACCCAAGGGAGGGGGAGAGCAGAGATGTTTTTTGTGCAGGCTCTGCCTGCTCCCTGCCCTGGAGGTTGGAATGATTCCTCAGGCTGGGATGTCACTTCCAGGCAGGGCATTCCCACCTGGAACCTGGATATTTTGTGAGGCTGGCATTTGGCTCAGTGTCCAGCTCGTTCCCAAGGAGCCCCACACCACTCAGAAAACTTAAACCAGATCTGGTAAAAAGCCCCAGGAAAGAGAAATGCCAGATTTGGGGGTTTTAGATCCATGTCAGTTTGCATGTTGTGTTTGGAGTGTTTTGGGTTTAGCTGTGGAGCCAAATGGTGATTCTGAATCCATGACCGTGGATTAAAGATTAAAGGAAAGACACAGATGGAGGGAAAACCTTTGGTGCATCAAAGATTATTTATTTATAAAACCAGATGCAGTTTAGGTGCATGGTAGTGCTGCATCAGAGACTTGGAATAAGCAGGCAGGGATCAGCATCAGGGAACCCATCCAGAATGGATCTTTTGGACCCATAGGGAATGTTTGTGATGCTTTATTTCAGAGTATTCCACGTGGAAAACCATGCAACACTACCTCAGCTCCACAGTTTGAACACAAACCTGGCCTGACTGCTTGAATAAATTCTTTTTACAATATTGGCAGATATTTGCAGGGTTTTGCCCATGTCTCAGTTGTGTTAGAAAGGGCTTGTGTTGGTTCTTTGTGCATTTCCCACGTCTCAGTTGTGTTAGAAAGGGCTTGTGTTGGTTCTTTGTGCATTTCCCACGTCTCAGTTGTGTTAGAAAGGGCTTGTGTTGGTTCTTTGTGCATTTCCCACGTCTCAGTTGTGTTAGAAAGGGCTTGTGTTGGTTCTTTGTGCATTTCCCATGTCTCAGTTGTGTTAGCAGAGGGTTGTGTTGGTTCTTTGTGCATTTCCCATGTCTCAGTTGTGTTAGCAGAGGGTTGTGTTGGTTCTTTGTGCATTTCCCATGTCTCAGCTGTGTTGGGTGAGGGTTGTGTTGGTTCTTTGTGCATTTCCCATGTCTCAGTTGTGTTAGAAAGGGCTTGTGTTGGTTCTTTGTGCATTTCCCATGTCTCAGCTGTGTTAGCAGAGGGTTGTGTTGGTTCTTTGTGCAGACAGGACTCCAAGGAGGTCAGAGTTTCCCAGGAGGTGAAGCACAGGTGGAAGTTCTCACCTGAGGCTGTTGTGTGGCCTTGTCACAGCCACATTGGGGCAGCTCACGAGGCTCTGGGGTTTTGTCCAGGCCAGTTTTGTAGGACTCTGCTCCCTGTTCATCCTAAGCTGTTCCTGACCTCCTGCAGCTTTCCATCAGAGTTATTTTGGACAAGTGATGCCGATCTTAGGCCAGCCTTGGTGTGCTGCTTACAGCTCCTGTGGCTCGGCGTGTTCCACTTGCAGTCCTGGCAGGAGGAAAACAGGATCAGCCTAAGTGCAGGAGGAAAACGGGATCAGCCCGAGTGCAGGAGGAAAACGGGATCAGCCCGAGTGCAGGAGGAAAACGGGATCAGCCCGAGTGCAGGAGGAAAGGGGATCAGCCCAGGTCCAGGAGGAAAGGGGATCAGCCCGAGTGCAGGAGGAAAGGGGATCAGCCCGAGTGCAGGAGGAAAGGGGATCAGCCCGAGTGCAGGAGGAAAACGGGATCAGCCCGAGTGCAGGAGGAAAGGGGATCAGCCCGAGTGCAGGAGGAAAACGGGATCAGCCTGAGTGCAGGAGGAAAGGGGATCAGCCCGAGTGCAGGAGGAAAACGGGATCAGCCCGAGTGCAGGAGTAAAGGGGATCAGCCCAGGTCCAGGAGTAAAGGGGATCAGCCCGAGTGCTGGGGGTGGCTGCCGCTGAACGCTCGGTGCCGCTTCCATTCCCTCTGCAAGCACCGGGCCGGTGTGAGGCTGCTCCTGCTCTGGCTGTCCCGGTCTGGGTGAGGTGCAGGTGCCGTTCCCGTGGGATCACCGGTGTTACCGGGCACGGCCGTGTGCTCCTGGGCTGACCCGGCCAGTCCCAGACCGTGTGTCCGTCCCTGCCCCAAAGAGTCCCGGTCCCTGTCCCGTGAAGTCCCCGTCCCTTTGTCCATCCCTACCCAGGGTTCCCGGTCCCTGTGCCGGTCCTGTTCTGAGGGGTCCTGGTCCCTGTATCTGTCCCTGCCCGAGGGTTCCCTGTGCCGGTCCCTGTCCCGAGGGGTCCTAGTCCCGATTGCTGTTCCGAGGGGTCCGTGTCCCCGTCCCTCTCCCGAGGGGTCCCGGTCCCTGTCCCTGTCCTGAGGGGTCCCTGTCCCGAGGGGTCCCTGTCCCTGTCCCGAGGGGTCCCTGTCCCGAGGGGTCCCGGTCCCTGTCCCTGTCCTGAGGGGTCCCTGTCCCTGTCCCGAGGGGTCCCTGTCCCTGTCCCGAGGGGTCCCGGTCCCGAGGGGTCCCGGTCCCTGTCCCTGTCCCGAGGGGTCCCGGTCCCTGTCCCTGTCCTGAAGGGTCCCTGTCCCGAGGGGTCCTGGTCTCTGTCCCTGTCCCGAGGGGTCCCGGCCGTTCCCGTTCCCGCCCCGGGGCCGCGGCACCGGCGGGCAGCAGCGCCCCCTGGCGGCCCCGCCGCTCCTCTGCCGCGTCCCGCCGAGCCCAGTGGGGTGGGAGGACCTGAACGGACCGGGGGGACCTGAACGGGCAGGGGGGACCCGAACGGGGCAGGGGGGACCCGAACGGACCGGGGGGACCTGAACGGGCAGGGGGGACCTGAACGGGACAGGGGGATCCGAACGGACCGGGGGGACCTGAATGGGGCCGGGGGGACCTGAGCGGGTCGGGGGGACCTGAACGGGGCCAGGGGGACCGGAATGGGACAGGGGGGACCTGAACGGGGCAGGGGGGACCTGAACGGGACAGGGGGGACCTGAACGGGACAGGGGGACCCGAATGAGCCGGGGGGACCCGAATGGGCAGGGGGACCCGAATGGGCAGGGGGACCCAAATGAGCAGGGGGACCCAAATGGGCAGGGGGACCCGAATGGGCAGGGGGACCTGAACGGGCCGGGGGGACCCGAACAGGGCAGGGGGACCTGAACGGGCCGGGCTCGCTGAGCACCGATGGTGGCAGCCCCCGGGACACTGCGGTGCCAGCCCCCGGGATGTGCCACCCCCTGCCAGCACCGCCGTCCTTGCCACCTCCAAACCCTTCTCTCTCTTTTTTTCCCTTGTTATGAATTACAGTCCATTCCCCACTCAACTCCCGCTGTTTAATTTCTGTTTGCAATCCCAGCTCCCAGGGCTTGGTTAATGTAGATTTTTTTAATTCAATGCATCTTGGAGTTCCTCAGGAGGAAAAGTCACCCTGGAATGACAGACCTGCTACAGCAGCTCCCTAAACCCAGAGGGTGGGTGGACAGAGGGTCAGAATAAAGGAAAACTCATGGGTTGAGATAAGAACTCTTTAATAATTGAAATAAAATTATATACAATAATTGTCTAATTACAGTTCCAGCCCATGAAGTTTTATCCTTCTTGTTTTTCCCTCTTCAGCCCACGTTGTTTGTGCTCTTGTGCTGAGATTTGGATCATTTGTCCTTGGTGCCCAGCTGGAGCAGGAATTGTTTTGTCTCCCTGCTCTGTGCACAGAGCTCAGCATCCCCTCATATGAAACCCAGACTCACACACTAAAGCAGCCCAGAACCTGAAAAATAGAAAAACTAAACCTGAGGCATCACTGGGACAAATTCACCCTGTCCCAGCTGGAACCAGGAGAGCTCTTGCCAGTGCTGAGCACCTGTGCAGTGCCCCTGCTCAGCTCAGCCCAGCTCTGGAGAGCTTGGAATCCTTGGAAAATTGCTGGAATCCTTGGAAAATTGCTGTTGTTCATTCCCTCCAGCAGTCATCAGGAGCTAAGAGTGCCCATCATTAAAAAAATTCCAAACTTGGAGGCAGGAGAGGATCCAAAAGGAGATTTTCCCAGAGATTCTGGTGAATCTCAGAGATTTTGGTGCTTTCAAGGATTCTCCCATCTTCACACACCTTGGGGTTTCCCTTGAGGCCATGGGCAGGAATTTTGGGCAGAACTTCAGTGTCCTGCTGTTTCCTTTTGGAGGATTCTTTGAGGAAGGGAGGGATATAGATAATAATCAATTATATACCAAAATATGGTATAATAATAAATATATAATATTCATTACTATACCATATTTTGAAGGGGAACAGCAAAAATCTGGTTTCTTGCATCCTGGATTTTGTCTTGTAGATATTTTCAGGATAAGCACATTCTCCTCTTGCACTACCACGTGCATTTTTGCTTATCTGAGGTTTTATAATGATCAGAGTTTTTAATATCTCAGCATTTTCATAACTGCAAAACCAGTTTTTTCTATGACATTTTCATGGCTCCCACAGCCTTTGCTTTCAGGAGTAATTGGGATTCTCTAAAAGTTGAAATTTTAGGAAAATGAAGCAGTTCACTGTAAGAAAATATTTATGTGTAAAAAGGAAAAGAAATCGATCTTTGCTTGTGTTCTAAGCAGAGCTGCCTTTCCCAGCCCTGGCCCTTCACCCTGCAGCACCTGTGGGATTCCTGTGTCTTCCTAAAATTGGTTTTGAACCAAGGAATGGGAATTGTGCTTCCCATGCCTGGTGACATCATCCAAGGATTTAACAAGTGCCAACAAGCCCTGTGTGCTGGGAACACAGTGAAATGTGTTCTGCAGGTGCCTAAAATCCAGTGCTGCTCTGTGTGTAGATCATCATCATCATCATCATCATCATCATCATCATCATCATCATCCTCGCTCGTTTAGGCCCCAGGGCTTTAACAGATTTGCCATGATAGACTGGAGCAGGAATGTTTGTGGCTTTTATTGTGACAGGGTCTTGTAAAGGAAAAGCAACACAGCAAGGGAGAAATTTAAAGATTTTTTTAAATCTTAGGAATTTTCTTTTTTGGCTTTTCACCTTCCTGCGGTTCCTGGTGAGCAGTTCTGCCCAAGGAGGGGAAGGAAATGCTTTACCAGAATGAAAAAGCACTTCCAGCACAGAGGGATGGCATCAGCAGCACAAAGCACCCAGGGTTTCCCCTCCTTCCCAGTGCCCTGCATGGTGGTACAGAGGCTGGCAGGGACAGTGGGGACAGGGCCAGCACACCCAGGGACTGCACGGGCAGCACGGGCTGGAGAGGCTCTGAGGAGCAGCACGGGGGCTGGGGGATGGAGATCATCACCAGGGCCATCAGGGGGAGGTGATTTCCTTCTTCTCCACCTTGGAGAGGGCACACCTGGACTGCTGGGGCTGCTCTGGGCTGCCTGAGACAGGGGCATGCAGCAGTGAGCCTGGTGACAGGAGTGAGCAGGGAGTGGGAGCCTCTGCCATCCAGAGGGGCTGGAGAGCTGGGATTGCTCATCCAGAGGATCTGGGAGAGCTGGGATTGCTCATCCAGAGGGGCTGGAGAGCTGGGTCAGTGATCCAGAGGGGGTGGAGAGCTGGGATTGCTCATCCAGAGGATCTGGGAGAGCTGGGATTGCTCATCCAGAGGGACTGGAGAGCTGGGATTGCTCATCCAGAGGGGCTGGAGAGCTGGATCAATAATCCAGAGGGGCTGGAAAGCTGGGATTGCTCATCCAGGGGGGCTGGAGAGCTGGGATTGCTCATCCAGAGGGACTGGAGAGCTGGGATTGCTCATCCAGAGGATCTGGGGGAGCTGGGATTGCTCATCCAGAGGATCTGGGGGAGCTGGGATTGCTCATCCAGAGGGCCTGGAGAGCTGGGATTGCTCATCCAGAGGGGCTGGGAGAGCTGGGATTGCTCATCCAGAGGGACTGGAGAGCTGGGATTGCTCATCCAGAGGATCTGGGAGAGCTGGGATTGCTCATCCAGAGGGCCTGGAGAGCTGGGATTGCTCATCCAGAGGGACTGGAGAGCTGGGATTGCTCATCCAGAGGGGCTGAAGAGCTGGGATTGCTCATCCAGAGGGCCTGGAGAGCTGGGATTGCTCATCCAGAGGGGCTGGGATAGCTGGGATTGCTCATCCAGAGGATCTGGAGAGCTGGGATTGCTCATCCAGAGGATCTGGCAGAGCTGGGATTGCTCATCCAGAGGATCTGGAGAGCTGGGATTGCTCATCCAGAGGATCTGGCAGAGCTGGGATTGTCATGCCTGGAGCAGAGGATGCACAAAGGGAGCTCTTCCCAGTGTGTCCATGCTCCAGCTGGGAGGGAATGAAGAAAAAGGAGTGAAACTGGTGCTGGTGGTGCCCAGTATGAGGAGCCCACTGGAGTTCAGGGAATTCTGTTTGTGCAGAAGCAAAGAGTGGTCGCAGTGAGGGTGGGGAATTGCAGATCAGGGAATCTGTGTCACTGGAGATGTGCAAAAGCCACAGAATGGGGTGGCCCTGAGCAAGCTGACCCTGTTTTGAGCAGGGTGCTTGGTCTTGGTGATCTGCAGAGGTTTTCTCCAAACTCTTCTGAAAATCAAGGAGTTTGGATTCAATTGAGAGTGGGAATATATGGGGGATTCCTTTCCTTTCCTTTCCTTTCCTTTCCTTTCCTTTCCTTTCCTTTCCTTTCCTTTCCTTTCCTTTCCTTTCCTTTCCTTTCCTTTCCTTTCCTTTCCTTTCCTTTCCTTTCCTTTCCTTTCCTTTCCTTTCCTTTCCTTTCCTTTTTCCTTCCCTTTCCCCTTTTTTTGCCTTTCTTTTCCTTTCTTTCCTTTCCTTTTCTCCCTTACAAGCTCATTCTGGTGGTTAATATTACAAGGCTTTCCTCATGGCTTGTTTACCTCTGCACTTTCCTGTGTGCAATCCCTGCTTGGTTTTTCCTTTCCCTCCTTCCCCTGCATTCTGGGAGCACACAGGTGTTCAGAGTAACCTGAATTTAAACCTTTAGCCTGAAATGATGGGGTTTTTTGTGCCTTTCCCCTGCTCTGCCTTGCAGGCACTTTGCCAAACCAGGAGAAGCCCTCACAGAGGCAGTCGGAGAGCACAAACTGCAGCCCTTCCAGGAAGAGATCCACATCAGAGAGCACTTCTTCTTCTCCAGGCAAGTCCTGCTCAGGGACCTGGGCTTTGGGATCCCTGAGTGCTCAGAGCTGTGCTGAGACACAGCATGGCTGGGGGAGCTTCAGCTCGTGGTGATCCTGAGTTTTTCCTCTGATATTTTGGGACACCATGGCTGGGGGAGCTTCAGCTCGTGGTGATCCCGAGTTTTTCCTCTGATATTTTGGGACATCATGGCTGGGACAGCTCATGGTGATCCTGAGTTTTTCCTCTGATATTTTGGGACACCATGGCTGGGACAGCTCATGGTGATCCTGAGTTTTTCCTCTGATATTTTGGGACATCATGGCTGGGACAGCTCATGGTGATCCTGAGTTTTTCCTCTGATATTTTGGGACACCATGGCTGGGGGAACTTCAGCTCGTGGTGATCCTGAGTTTTTCCTCTCAGATTTTCCATGACATTTTGGGGTACAAGGGCTGTGGGTTGGGGTGTAAAACAGGGAGATTTGAGGTCTCAGAGAAGCAGCAGCAGCACAGCTGTGGCAGGGTAGGGTTTGGTTCCTCACCAGGTTAAGTTAGGCCTTGTGGAGCTCAGGGCTTTAATGCAGGCCTGTGACATTACAGTTAATCAATGATTAGAGGAATAAATCAATTCCTCCCTGGGCAGAAGCCTGACTGTGGCACTGCTCTGGAGGCAGAGGGTTCCTGGCCCAGGCCAGGCTGTGCTGTGGGGTTTTCTTGCTGACATGTGAGAATCCTGCCAAGGTGATGGAGGGTGACACGTGGCTCATCCCAGCCATCAGTGAATGCCCCCAGGAAGGTCAGAAATGCTCATGGCAGAGAGATAATGGAGGCACTGAAAGGCCTGGTAGCATCTCATCAAATCCATGATACAAGACCAGATCTTGGGTGCAGGATCCAGGTGAGCTGGGGTGGATGTCACAGAGAGATGCAGGAGAGGCTGGGGTGGGCTCTGAGCAACCTGCTCCAGTGGGAGGTGTCCCTGCCCATGGCAGTGGGTGCAACAAGATGGGCTTTAATGTCCCTTCCAAACCAAACCATTCTGTGACTCTGTAAAAGTGGAATGTGAGATCCCCTGGGAGCTCCATGTGAGAATCCTGGGTGGAACAAGATGGGCTTTAAGGTCCCTTCCAACCCAATCACCCATGCTGTGATTCTGGAAAAATGGGATGTGAGCTCCTGTGGGAGCTCCCATGTGAGAATCCTGGGTGGAACAAGATGGGCTTTAAGGTTCCTTCCAACCCAAACCATTCTGTGGTTCTGCAAAAATGGAATGTGAGCTCCTGTGGGAGCTCCTGTGGGAGAATCCTGCCAAGGTGATGGAGGGTGACACGTGGCTCATCCCAGCCATCAGTGAATGCCCCCAGCCAGGCCAGAAATGCTCATGGCAGAGAGATAATGGAGGCACTGAAAGGCCTGGTAGCATCTCATCAAATCCATGATACAAGACCAGATCTTGGGTGCAGGATCCAGGTGAGCTGGGGTGGATGTCACAGAGAGATGCAGGAGAGGCTGGAGAGGGCTCTGAGCAACCTGCTCCAGTGGAAGGTGTCCCTGCCCATGGCAGTGGGTGCAACAAGATGGGCTTTAATGTCCCTTCCAACCCAAACCATTCTGTGACTCTGTAAAAATGGGATGTGAGATCCCCTGGGAGCTCCATGTGAGAATCCTGGGTGGAACAAGATGATTTTTAATGTCCCTTCCAACCCAAACCGTTCTGTGGTTCTGTAAAAATGGGATGTGAGCTCCCCTGGGAGTGGACAGAAGGAAATCCAGCAGGTTGACCCATTTTGTAAGAAGCTCAGTTGCAGAAACACTCTCCTCACCAGAATTCAGACATTTCTCAGACTCCCAAACTGTAGTAAATCCTGAGATTGGTACTTGAAGTTGGTTATGGTTTCTGTCTAGGAAGGATGTGCCCATTATGCCATTTCCTCCCTGCTTTAAACAGATGCTTACCACAGATGCTCCATCCAGCCTGTGCTGCACAAACTGGGAAAGGAATCTTCCCCTTTGCAGTGGGAATGGAATTTTCCTTTTCCCTCTGTCTCAATGCCTTTCTTGCCCTCCCTCCCTCGCCAGGGGCAGCTGCAGTTGTTGTGGCTGGGACCAGGAAGTGTTGAAGTGAGCAGAGCTTTGTGCAGGAGCATTGCAATGACATCAATCACAAATTTATCAGCTTCAGAGCCCCGAGGTGCTGCTGCAGCTGAGCAGATCAGTCACTGCTGTGTTTTCCCTGCATGTGGAATGTGTGTGGCTTCCAGGGGCTTTGTCAGGGAGGAGCTGCAGCTGGCCCAGAGCAGAGCCTGCAGTGCTCCAGCCCTTTGGAGCAGTTCCAGCAGCATTTTCCAGGGGATTGGAGCTGCCTGAGGCTCCCTGAGCAGGTGAGGAGCCCCAGCTCCATCCCCACGTGCCTCTAAAGGCCAGGAGAAAACAAAGGGTAAATTATCTTTATTATTTCATCTGAATATAGCCACTTAAAAAACCTTCAAGAGCAGTGAAAATATTTGTTTCAGTACTTCCAACCTATAAAAGAAAAAGAAAAATGAGTTTAAAAATATATAGTGAGGAATGTGTTCTCCAGAATGACACAATTGGACTGCTGAGCACTGGGAAAATACTAGAAAATATTTAAACTAGAAAATACTTCAAGAATAGCTAGAAGACTGGAAAATACCTTTTTGTTTGCAAAACAAAATATATTAGATTATATATTAGATATTAGATTATATTAGATATTTACAAACTCCTGACTTTGGAATCTTAGTGAAGAATGTGTTCTCCAGAATGACACAGTTGGACTGCTGAGCACTGGAAAAATACTAGAAAATATTTAAACTAGAAAATACTTCAAGAATAGCTAGAAGACTGGAAAATACCTTTTTGTTTGCAAAACAAAATATGTTAGATTATATATTAGATATTATATTAGATATTTACAAACTCCTGACTTTGGAATCTTAAGTGAGGAATGTGTTCTCCAGAATGACACAATTGGACTGCTGAGCACTGGGAAAATACTAGAAAATATTTAAACTAGAAAATCCTTCAAGAATAGCTAGAAGGCTAGAAAATATTTAAACTGGTTGTGCTTTATCTCTGTCATCCAACAAGTAATCTCCCTCCTGTCAAGTTCTGGAGCCCTTTATAAACACGTTTTGTTGTCTTCTTGAACAGCTCCTGACACCAGGACGTGCTGCTCAGGCTCCAGCCTGGGCCCCTCTGGGTTAGGCAGATCTGATCTAAATAATTGGCCACAATTAAACTCACATTTTGTCAATGCTAAGGTGCAGTTGTGATGTATTCATGAGAAGGCAGCATCCATTTCATTGCAGGAAGAGCAGAATTTCTTCTGATGGAATTGATCACTAAGGAGCAGCAGGGCAGCTTTGGGAAGCTCTTAGTCTGGAATAAATCCCTTTTTAATGCATAATCCACATGGTTGACCTGGAAACTTTCTTTTTCAAACACCAATCTTCAACTCTAAAGCATATAACAGTTTTAAAAGTCTGATCTAGATTTACTTCCTGTATAAATTAGCCTTTCTCTTTTGTCCAGATATTTTATTTACCTTTATCCAATCAGTTCTGTCATCATCAACCTTGTCTATTTGATAAAAAACTGCAAAAACAATGGAAATAGTTGTTTCAATACTTCCAAACTATAAAGGGAAGAAAAATGAGTTTGAAAATATATCAGATGTTGCTCCATTTTTTATCAGGATTGAGTTTTTATGTGCACAGAGGGTTTTGTATTTTTAATCTTGAACAGAAAGAAACTTGAGGACCGTGTGAACCCTCATTGCTTTTTGCTGTTAGAAATGAGGGATTATGTGGGAATAAAGAGAGAATAATTGTATGTTAGAAGGGATGATATAAAATGTGACTGGCTTGTGTCACTGGGTCCCTGTCCATATTCCAGAATCTCTTCAGGGAAAGTTCTGGGCACTCCCAGGACACAAATGCTGTCAGTTGATGCAGTTGTTGTGTTTTAGCTCCATGGTTTTGGTCTCATCCCCACTCTAAGCCCTTCTTGGGCCACCTGAAAACAGAGGCCAGACAGAATTAGGAGAATAAAAAGTGGGTACATTTGTTGAAGGGCTTTCAGGTACATTTTGGGCAAATGAATCCTGGTGAGAATGGATGATGGGTCACAGGTTTTCACACTTTTCTAAGTTTGGGCCTTTTCCATATTGGAGGTTAATCTCCCAGTTACAGCCTCAGGTAATGAAGGCATTTACCCCAAGTTTGCTCCCCCCAACTCACTTTTGGTTACATTTCTTGAGACTTGAGGCAGGGAGGTGTCCTTGATTGCCAGGCCTGGAGAGGGATTGTGGTGTCTGCCCAAAATGGGAAAGCTGTAGCTAGCATTGTATGTGGAGTTTAGAGTTATACAGTAGTAGTAGTAGTAGTAGTAGTAGTAGTAGTAGTAGTAGTAGTAGTAGTAGTAGTAGTAGTAATAATAATAATAATAATAATAATAATAATAATAATGCTATTATTATGTATTATTATATGCTATATTGTATATAATAATGTATACTATATAATACAATATAGTATATATGTAGTATATATTTTTAATATATATAATATATACAATATTATACAATATAATATATAATATACTATATCATATATAGTATATTAGATAATAGATATATTAGATATAATATTATATCAGATTATTATAGTATATATCAGATTATTATATTATGTTATGTTATGTTATATTATATTTATAAGATAGATGTTGTATATAGATTATATATTATAGATATACATTTAGATTATATATCTAATATATTTTATATATTATTGTAGATATATATTACTATAGATATTATTGTAGGCTATACAGGTTATATATTTATATTATATTATATTATATTATATTATATTATATTATATTATATTATGTTATACTATATTATATTACATTACATTGTATTATATTTATAAGATAGATGTTGTATATAGATTATATATTATAGATATATATATTTAGATTATATATATAATGTATTTTATATATTATTGTAGATATATATTACTATAGATATTGTAGGCTATATAGGTTATATATATTTATATTATATTACATTACATTATATTACATTATATTATATTATATTATATTATATTATATTATATTATATTATATTATATTATATTACATTACATTACATTATATTACATTATATTACATTATATTATATTTATAAGATAGATGTTGTATATAGACTATATATTATAGATATACATTTAGATTATATATCTAATATATTTTACATATTATTGTAGATATATATTACTATAGATATTATTGTAGGCTATACAGGTTATATATATTTATATTATATTACATTATATTACATTATATTACATTATATTATATTTATAAGATAGATGTTGTATATAGATTATATATTATAGCTATATATTTAGATTTTATATCTAATATATTTTATATATTATTGTAGATATATATTACTATAGATATTATTGTAGGCTATACAGGTTATATATATTTATATTATATTATATTACATTACATTATATTACATTATATTATATTTATAAGATAGATGTTGTATATAGATTATATATTATAGCTATATATTTAGATTATATATCTAATATATTTTATATATTATTGTAGCTATATATTACTATAGATATTATTGTAGGCTATATAGGTTATATATATTTCTATTCTATTCTATTATTATATATTATTATACATTATTATATTAGAATTACTATTTCATTAGAGTTATACACCAAAGAATTGCAGGTTTACAGCCAGGTGCAAAGCACAAAAGCTGAGCCCTAATTCACCAGCTGCAGGCCTGTGTGTGTTTCAGGGGTGGCAGTGCCAGCCCGGGCTGCCCGCCTGGCCCCGGCGGCCGAGGACTCGGTGGACGCGCTGCTGCAGCGCATGGCCCAGCAGGACGGGCCCCCCCCGCTGGACAAGGGCCTGGAGGGGGTCATGGGCAGCCCCCCCTCGGCCAGCCCTGCCCGCAGCCACTCGCGGGACCGAGCCCTGGGCAAGCAGGACGGGCTGGGCGGTGCCAGCGTGCCCGGCTCCGAGGGCATCTCCCTGCTGCAGGAGCGCCTGCCCGGCTCCTACTCGCCCCGGCACCTCAAGAGGAGCGTGGTGGAGGCCATGCAGAGGCAAGCGAGGAAAATGTGCAATTACAACAAGATCCTGGCCACAAAAAAAAATCTGGACCACGTCAACAAAATCCTGAAAGCCAAAAAGCTGCAGAGGCAGTCGAGGACGGGGAACAACTTCGTGAAGCGGCGGCCGGGGCGGCCGCGCAAGTACCCGATGCAGGCAGTGGTGTCCATGCAGGCCCTGCAGGCAGCCAGGATGGTCAGCCAGGAGCTGCAGGACAGACAGCCCAGCAGCAGCCCCCTGCACCTGGGGCCGGACACCATCACGGACGTCATCGAGGCCGTGGTGCAGAGCGTCAGCCTCGACCCCGAGCACCGCAAGGGCTGGAAGAGGAAGAGGTGGCTGCCCGAGGAGCAGGCCAGGAAGAGGCACAAGTCTCTGCCTGAGGATGAGCAGGAGAGCAATAAGAGGTGATTCCCTTGCAGTTTTGTACCTCAGCTGGGTTTAGAATGTTTCAGTCGTTGAGGGGATCTTCTGCTTGGTTTTATGAAGTGTAGTGTTCTCATTTTCTGGAAAAATCCCTTTGCCCGGGATTTTTCTCCTGGGAAACTGAGAGGCCTCAGAGAAAAAGGAAAACAATAATTATCTGATTTGCTTCTCCTGTGTTTTGCTGCTTTGGAATGTGTTTGGAGATTGTTTACCCACAGGTGATTGTTTCATTGGATTCTGCTGTGAGTTGTTTTGACTCAGTAGCCAATCAGTGCCAAGCTGTGTCAGGATTCTGGAAAGAGTCACAAGTTTTCATTATTATCTTTTTCTATTATTATCTTTCACTATTATCTTTACAGAAAGGTAAATATCCTTTCTGTATTCTTTAGTATAGCTTAGTTTAGTATTCTTTAATATAATATAATAATATCATAAAATAATAAATTAGCCTTCTGAAAACAGGGAGTCAGATTCATCATTCCTTCCTTCCAACATCTGGGGGAAATGCAAATACAATAATGGAGGAGTTCAGTGTAGAGGGAACCAAGTGTGGTTTACTCAGAGTTACTATTTGTGGCAGCAGGCCCCCAGCCAGGTAATAATTGGCATTGACTCTGTGATGCAGAAGGCTGAACTATTGTTTTATTCTTCTACACTATATTTTTAAGAAACTTATAACTTCTTCTAGATAGTCTGATACAGCTTTGACCTAATTTGTTAACTAACCAAAGCACTACCACTAGTGTCTAATGAAGAAACTACTCTTTGGTAAACAAATCTCCATAACATTCTACATGTGTCTAGCAACAGGTGTAGCAAGTGATGATAAGAATTGTTTTAATTCTTTCTCTGAGCTTTCTCACAGCTTCCCCTGGAAAATGCCTGGGAAAGTCTGTGCCTGCTCCCTGTGAGCAGAGAGCTGCTGCCACAACCAACCTGTCAGCCCTGAGTGTGTTCAGGTCCTTCCTCAGGTACTGAGAACACCCAGAAATGAGAATCTCAGGTGACCTAAAAGGGTTGGTGGTGTATTTGTTATGTTGGTGAGGGATATATTTAGGGAGTTGGTAACTGGTGAGGTGCCACAGATTGTTCCCTAAGGAGCCCTGAGGAGCTGTGTGTGCCATGGATCTGCTCATGTAGGTCACAAACACTGCAGGCAGCACAGGATGGCAGGTGATGTACAGCAGATAAAGAGTAAAGCTAAAGGAGGAGTTAAGGGGTCACCTGTGCAGTCACTGCTAAAGGCACACCCCAGAAATCTCTCTTATCTCATCATCTCACACTCATCCCCACAGCCATCCATAAACAAACTCTGTCAGGAGCTCTCCTCTCCAGAAATGGGAGCTGTGAGGGTGCTGCTGGCACCATGTGTTCAGGAATTGCTCTGTGGCTCTCCTGAAGGCTCAGGAAAGGGTTACCAGAGAGCAAGAGCAGAGAGCAAGAGCTGCCTTCTGAATTACTCAGCTGAGGCTCCAAGGATAAACATTAGCAGTACAAACAACATTCTTTTTGTAATAATAATATCACAGAAAGAATCATACTTTTCTTATGATTACACTTAACCCCCACTTGACCATGATCAGTGAGTATTTTTTTAAGCAGTTAAGTCACCCAGAAATTCAGAAACAGGAACTTTTTCTGCTGACCAGATTCAAGAGAGGAATAATGAAATCCTTTGAAATGATCTTAATGGGAAGGTGATTTTTTTTTTTTAATCTCTACTTTTTCTTCCAGTTTCTCTGAGACAGTAGCTGAACCTCCCAGTCCACATGAGGCCCTTGGGAAACCACCTGAATCTGAAACCCCTGAGCAGCCTTTGCCTCCTCTGAGCCAGCGTGAGAAGAAAGCCCCTCGACCCCCAAAGAAGAAGTACCAGAAGGCTGGGCTCTACTCTGATGTCTACAAAACAACAGAGTAAGTGAAACACAGCAAAACTGCTCTCTGATCATCCAGGGAAAACTCTTTTTTCACCCAGAGCCATAAAGAGCTGCCACTCGTGAGTAGGTGAAATAAAACCATCAACTTAATTGAAGCCTGTGGAGAAATATGTGATGGTAATTGTCAGAACCTGACCCAGTGAGGATGTAAAATGTAACCCCAGTCAGAAAGCAGCCTCAAGCAGTCTGGAAGTGTTTCTGGTTATCAGTTTTGAAGAAGGTAAGAGATTTATTCCAGAGTCTAACTGGTCCTGGCAGTGCAGGTGCTGGGAGGGCTGGATGTGTGCAGGTTCTGAGCAGGATTGGAGCACAGTGTGCACAGAAGGGGTCAGTAGGTTCCTGTTTTCATTGGCTGGGTGGTGACAAGTGCTCATCTTCTGTGTGAAAGAATTTCAGCTATGCACCCAGTTCACTTCACAGCTCAGTGAAGTTCATCTCTGTTTTCTCTGAGATGTTTAGGGTAGAAAAATCCAGCATTTCTTGATTTTCCCACTGGTTCGTTTGCAGCCTGGGGTCCACTAGAATGTGGACACCTCCCTCTATCCCTTCTTCCCTTTGTAGTCACACATTTTCTGAAGCCATGTGAACAAAGCAGGTGAAGTCAGGAATTTGTGCTTCTGTTCCAATATCATCTGACAGATTGAAAAGAGAGAAAATTTGGCACCTTCTCACAATGTCACAGACCACTTTAAAATGTTACAAAGACCACTGGGAAACGGCCAGCACAGTTTATCAGTTGCTCCTGCTGTAATCTCTCCCTGTAGTAGAGGGAAAGAATCAGTGAAAGGGTCAAGACTAAGGAAGAAACAAAGATCTCAGTGTGAGCAAAGTGAGGCCACTTGAATTTTATCTGTTTTAAGGAGATGTGCTAAAACTTGGCCACTTGGATGGTCTGGCACTGCTGTACACAGTTCAAATCTCAGTTTCATCTGTTGCCTTAGGGCAGCAGCTGAGAGAGTCTTCTCCTTTTCTTTAGTGTAAATATTTGGAACTTTGAGTGTCCCTAAGTTGGAAAGGATCCACAGAGATCCTGGAGCCCAACTCCTGGCTGTGCACAGCCCCAACAACCCCACCCTGATGCCTGAGCTGTGTCCAACCCCTCCTGCAGCCCTGGGGCTGTGCCCATTCCCTGGGCAGTGCCAGCACCCTCTGGGGGAAGAACCTTTCCCTGATCATTCATCCTAAACCTGCCCTGGCCGTTCCCTGGGGTGCTGTCCCTGTCACACAGGGCAGAGATTGGAGCTGCTCCTCCACTCACTTGAGGGGAAGTCACAAATCACAGAGGCTGCTTTGTCTTCCCTGAGTTCTTCCCTGCTCTGATACTGGGTTTAGGATGAGCTGCCACAGCTGCTCTGGGCCTCCCCACCCTCACAGGGAAGAATTTCTTCTTAAGTATTTCCAGTTGTTGATATCTGTATCTCAGAATTTGTTTTCAGCTTACAGTTTCCCTTCACTAGTTAAACAATGATATCACTTATTGAGCCATCTTTCTGTTACTTGTCCAGTTCTTAAAATAAATCCCTTAAAAAACTTCAGTAAACTTCAGTAGACATTTAATCTTTGGTATATTTAACATTTAGAAGTGTCCTTTGAATGTTGCAGGACTGAAGTTCTAAAAATAACCACACCAGATTCTATTTTCCAAGGTTTGTTGTTGGCCAGGAGGAGATGTTTATAAACACCAGATTACAGAGCTGGCACCTGCCTGACCCACACAACCATTCCAATTCCATTCTCCTATTTTTCTTCCTTCAAAGGGTTGTCTCATTGCTTTTTAAACTCTGATTTCTGTTCTTTTTTTCTGCCTTTCCTGATGAACAACCTTCTAAAGGGCAGCAGATGAAGGTTTGCTCTGAGGAGAGCAGGGCTGTACGTGTGTCACGTGTCCAGGTCCTCAGCAAAACCACCAGATACAATCTGCTGGTCCTCTTTTATTTGTGTAGCTTTAGTTAGTACTTTTATATCACATTTCAAGTCAGTGCTGTCCCATTGGGTGTTGCCTTAACATCATTTTTGGAGAAAAGCCCCATTGTGGGAGGGCTGGGATCAGTGTTTGACAGGCAGCCTGGAGAGCATTTCTTTGGCCATTTCTGTTATTCCTCTCTTGCCTGATGCTCCAGACATTTGTGCCTTAATTAAAGCAGAAAATGCGTTTTTGCAAGTGTCAGATGATCTCCATTGTGACATTTTGGTTCTGTCCCTGTCCTGCACAGCCCCAAGAGTCGCCTGATCCAGCTGAAGAAGGAGAAGCTGGAATACACCCCAGGGGAGCACGAGCATGGGCTCTTCCCAGCCCCTATCCACGTTGGTGGGTACCTCATCTGGATCTTCATTGTTGGCAGATAAATGTGGCACTGGGGGGGCTGCACAGCTTCTGCTTTTCTCTGCTTTTTATCCCTTGCCAGGTCACTCGTGCCTTTTGGCACATGAACTTTGCCAACTCATCCCCCTGTGTTTTCCCCAGTTTGACTCAAGAGGCCTTTTTTAGCTTAAAACATTGCTCTTGATTTTTTTTGGGTGTCAGAAAATACCATTCTGGTTGCAAACTTGCTCTAACTGTGATAGTCCTTGGATGAAATGCAGAGCAATAGTCTCCAGCTCAAAGTAAATTCTGACCACTTAAATCTCAAAAGCTGAGCATGGAGTGATAAATTCCCCCATGTCTCCCTGCACTTAATGGTGTCTATCTTTACACAGGGATAAAAGGGTGGAAGAACTAAAAACTTTGCTTTTATCTTTGGGTTTACTTCATCCCCATTTTTAGGTCTCGGGTAGGAAAAAAAAAAGGGATTTAGGATTTCACAGAATCATGGAATGGTTTGGGTGGGAAGGGACCTTACAGGTCATCTTATTCCACCCTGTTCCATGGAATTCCAGAGCCCAGGTTGCTCCAAACCTGTCCCTGTCCTTGAACACTCCATAGCCCAAGCCAGTCCCAGGCCCTCAGAGGGGATGGAGCTCAGGATGCCTCTCCTGGGGCAGGGGGGATGGTCCAGAGCTCCACTGTTTGCAGCTCAGGTTAAACCTGGCAGGATTGAGTAATTTCCTGATTCTCAGGTAATTGTTTCAGCTTTTGAAGTGCTCTGATTCTTGCTGCAAGTCCTGTCAGGCCCAGCAGGTTTGTGGAATTCAGGAATCTTTGTCCCATCAAACACAAGCTGTCACTGCTTTGTCTCCTGTAACTGAACTCTTTGGCTCCCTGCACAGCAAGGCAGAACAGTTGGACAGATCTGTGTGAATCAGGAGGCACAGAACAGGTTTTAGAGCTGAAGGAGACAATTTCAATTCTTCAAGATGTGCC
The DNA here is from genome assembly GCF_012460135.2 of Molothrus ater. Classification (NCBI taxonomy): domain Eukaryota; kingdom Metazoa; phylum Chordata; class Aves; order Passeriformes; family Icteridae; genus Molothrus; species Molothrus ater. Next base: position 2,871,786 of record NC_050506.2, on the reverse strand, counting down.
CTTGCTCAGCTCCTTTTTGAATGGACTCATAAAACCAGGTTCACCAGGTTCCCAACCCGCATTGCTGGTCCTGCCCTGCAGCTGCTGCTGTGGCTCCAGGGGTGCCTGGGCATGGTTTAAGCCCAGAGCAGTGACCAGGGCTGGGGTTCTGCCAGGGGACTGCACTGGGGACACTCAGGGAGGGCTGGGGGGACCTTCCCTGTGCTGGGGGCACGGTGCCAGGGCACCTGAAAGAGCCTTTTGTTTGGGCTGCTGAGGTCATAGAAGTGAAAGCAAATTCCCAGCAGATTTAGCTCTTTCCTGGAACCTGCTAGGGATGAATAAGGCATTGAAAATGGAAAGTAATTTAGGGGTAAATTGTAAGGAAAACATTACCATTTTTATTTTCCAGTGGTGAGGGTGTGCATGTGAATTTATATGAACCCACAGAGCATTGCTGGAGGAACATAAAGGCATTTGTTAAGAGTTAGAAAAGGTTGGGGGAAAAAATCAGCTTGGGCTTGACACCTCATCCTAGGCACTCTGCTCCCTGTGGTTTTGTGACACAGGATTCCAGCAAAATGATCAGAGAATGTTGAATCTTGGCTGGAACTAAGCAGTGTCAGCCCTGGGGACTGGTGTGAATGATGTAATGGGTCTGTGTCCTTTAGGGGTGACAGGGAATGAAAGAATGGAGCCAAAATCTGCAGTGAAAGCAGGAACTCCTGTCTAAAACGAGTTCCAGTTATTGCTGAAAATACAGATCCCCTTGAAGCCTTTCCAAAAAATCTAGGAATGTATTTGCCAAGTCTGAATTCATTCTTAAATCTCTTCTGGTAAAGGTCACGGGAACAGACTGGGAGACTCTTTTCAAAACTGATTTCATTTCTTTGAGTACAACATTGTGATTTACCAGCCTGCATGGGCAGCGTGGGTCTTGTTCTGGGTGTTAAAGTGTTGGGTTGTGCACAGGAAAACTCAGGAGAATGTGTCAGCTTTGAGGACAGGGCTGTGCTCAGTCCTGATAGGTGTTGGGGTCAGTCCTGATAAGTGCTGTGGTCAGTGCTGTGGTCACTTGTTTCAGGTGTGGTCAGTTCTGCCCAGGGTTGTGGTCAGTGCTGTCAGATACTGTGGTCAGTGCTGTGGTCACTTGTTTCAGGTGTGGTCAGTTCTGTGAGGTGTTGTGGTCAGTTCTGGCCAGGGTTTTGGTCAGTTCTGTCAGGTGCTGTGGTCAGTGCTGTGGTCACTTGTTTCGGGTGTGGTCAGTGCTGTCAGGTGCTGTGGTCACTTGTTTCAGGGGTGGTCAGTTCTGGCAGGGTTGTGGTCAGTTCTGTCTGGGGTTGGCTGTGGTACTCTCACAGGGTTGTGGTCAGTCCTGTCAGGTGCTGTGGTCAGTGCTGTGGTCACTTGTTTCAGGTATGGTCAGTTCTGTCAGGTGTTGTGGTCTGTTCTGTCCAGGGTTTTGGTCAGTTCTGTCAGGTGCTGTGGTCACTTGTTTCAGGTATGGTCAGTGCTGTGCTCACTTGTTTCAGGTGTAGTCACTTGTTTCAGGTGTGGGCAGTGCTGTGGTCACTTGTTTTGGATGTGGGCAGTGCTGTGGTCACTTGTCACTTGTTTCAGGTGTGCTCACTTGTTTCAGGTGTGGGCAGTGCTGTGGTCACTTGTTTCAGGTGTGGTCAGTGCTGTGGTCACTTGTCACTTGTTTCAGGTATGGTCACTTGTTTCAGGTGTAGTCACTTGTTTCAGGTATGCTCACTTGTTTCAGGTGTGGGCAGTGCTGTGGTCACTTGTTTCAGGTATGGTCACTTGTTTCAGGGGTGCTCAGTGCTGTGCTCACTTGTTTCAGGTGTGGGCAGTGCTGTGGTCACTTGTTTTGGATGTGGTCAGTGCTGTGGTCACTTGTCACTTGTTTCAGGTGTGCTCACTTGTTTCAGGTGTGCTCACTTGTTTCAGGTGTGCTCACTTGTTTCAGGGGTGCTCACTTGTTTCAGGGCTGCTCACCTGTTTCAGGTGTGGGCAGCGCTGTCCAGGGCTGTCCATGGCAGGATCTCACCCATCCCTCCCTCCCTTCCCATCCCTCGCTGCCCACAGAGGCCCCTCCTGAGCAGGACCCGGTTCTGTGTCCTGGGGGGGTTCCCTGTGCCTGCCCTGCCATCCAGAACATTCTCTGAGGCCTCTGCCCCTCTCCTTTGTGCCTGCAGCCCTGAGAGGCCCTGCCAGAGCCTGGCCAGGTGCCTGGGAGCAGCTCCCCTTGTCTCAGGACGTGTGGCTGGCAGTGTGTGCCCCTTACAAACCTTTCTGTGCTTTCAGGGAAGTACCTCAGACAAAAGAGAATCGACTTCCAGCTGCCTTACGACATCCTCTGGCAGTGGAAACACAACCAGGTAGGAGATAAGAACTCACTGGGCTTGCCAAGATTGGGATCAGAAGGAAACAGCAGCACTCAGAGAGAGCCTGTTCACACATCCCAGCTGCGGGAGGGGACGAGGGATTTGCATGTGCATTTCATGGTGAAAATTCCCTTTATTCCAGCTCCTGCAAAATAGCAACCCCGGGAGTTTCTGCTCTGACAAAAGTCATTAATTTGGCTGCAGACTTTTATTTTGGCAGTGCTGCTCTGTGTGGGGAGCTGGTTTCAGACACGCCTCAGGAGAATTGGGATGTACTGCCAGCAGCACTGAGAAATTTCAGGCCTTATTTTTCTTGGATCAATCCCAGCAGAGTGGAATTTATTTTTCACTTGCAAGCTGAAATTTTCATACTGAGGAAAGGAGAGAAACTGTTTAACAGTCTCGTTCTTTTTAAAGAGCTTTAAATATGTGCAGGCTTAAAAATAGGATTTTTTTTTATTGCCTGGGATGTTTCCACCAAGTGATTTACCACAGGATTTAAGGGAGAATCTTCTTCCCTCAGCTCTGTGGTGGGGAAGTGCTCTCAGATATGTAAATGTGCAGGACACATTCCCAGGTGCTGTGGCTCCAGCTGCACTCCAACACCCCTGGAATCTGATCCTCAACTCAGGAGCATTTCAGCCTAGAACACTTTCTTGCCATATATTAACAATGGCCTGTCTCATCTGTTCAGTATTTTATAAGTAATAAATACATGGAATCTGTTTCCTTGACATTTTTGAGCTCGCCCTGGAATATTGGAGGCCCTTGCAGAGGAGTTTCTCTGTACAGGGGTGTGGAGATGTCTGGGTTGTCCCTGTGGGCCACAAGGGTCACTGAGGGAAGGCTCTTAGTGCAGGAAATGTGTGTGAAATAGAGAATAATTGTAAATTATTCCTCAAAGTTTGTTTGACAGGCTGAAAGATATATAAAATTATGAGTTGTGATTTAAGCTCCCCTTTCCCTTCCCATCATCTCCATCTGCAGAGAAGATGAATCTGCATTTCTCATGGTTCCCCCCTGTACTCACAGTTCTTAGAGAATCCCAGGATCCTTTAGATTGCAAAAAAAACCCTTAAGATCATTGAGTCACTTTGATAAATCAGCACCTTGTTTTTTTTTTGTTTTCACTTTTTTAAGCATTGGCACATGGTGATTGCACCAAAGATGGTTTCTCCAAAGTAGGTATAAATAATTCCTCTTCTTCTAAGCCCTGTTCAGAGGAGCCTGTCCTCAGGACAGCTGTTTGCCACATTGCTCTGGGCAGACAGAATAAATAATGTGGTGAACAAACTGCTCCACTGTCTCACCAAGCCCAAATTCTTCTTATTCAGGTCCTTTTTGTGACCTATTTGTTAATGCAGTCTGAGCCTAGGGAGGAGAACACAGATTTCTAGCAATGATTCCAGAGCAGTTGCCTATGTACAGAACATAATTTCCCTGATCCCTTTGAATAACAGATGCACTTATGCAATGTATTAAAATTTTCTTTCTCTTCCTTTTAGTTGTATAAAAAGCCAGATGTCCCACTTTATAAAAAAATCCGTTCCAGTAAGTAAAATCTTCTTACTAAACTGTGATAACTGTGGAATTTTCATGTGACACCCTCCTTTCTGTCCTGCTCTTTGTCCTACCAAAGACACTTCCACCTGCTTTTTTTTTTACTTTACTGATTGGAATGAAAATACTGTAGATAAACAGTTCTGTTTTTCACCTGAAAAGAATTCTGTTCCCTATTTGAGTTTGTTTTTTCTTTTTTTTCTTTTTTTTTTTTCCCCTCTAGATGTCTATGTGGATGTCAAACCTCTCTCTGGCTACGAGGCCACCACCTGCAATTGTAAGAAACCAGAGGATGACAGTGGCAAGGGCTGTGTGGAGGATTGTCTGAACAGGTTAGAAATGGATTCTTTCTCATCATCTCCTAGGAACTGACTTGTGCTGGGTGCACCCCAGCAACAAAGGCAGCATCACAGGGAGGGAAATTCCCACTTGGAGCCTCCTGGAGCAGCTCTGGGCTCCCCCAGATTGTCACCCCCACACTCCCAGTGCTCCCAGTCAGACCAGTTCCCTCCCAGCTCAGCCCCAGCCCTGGCATGGTGGAGCAGCCACAGGAGCAGCTCCAGGTCCCAGGGACCGTGGGCTGTGTCCCCTCTCCTGGGCTGTGTCCCCTCCTGGGCTGTGTCCCCTCTTCTGGGCTGGTGTCCCCTCTCCTGGGCTGTGTCCCCTCCTGGGCTGGTGTCCCCTCTCCTGGGCTGTGTCCCCCTCTCCTGGGCTGTGTCCCCTCCTTGGCTGTGTCCCCTCTTCTGGGCTGTGTCCCCCTCTCCTGGGCTGGTGTCCCCCCTCCAGGGCTGTGTCCCTCTCCTGGGCTGGTGTCCCCCCTCCTGGGCTGTGTCCCCTTCCTGGGCTGTGTCCCCCCTCCAGGGCTGTGTCCCTCTCCTGGGCTGGTGTCCCCCCTCCTGGGCTGTGTCCCCTTCCTGGGCTGTGTCCCCTCTCCTGGGCTGTGTCCCCTCTCCTGGGCTGTGTCCCCCTCTCCTGGGCTGTGTCCCCTCTCCTTGGCTGTGTCCCCTCTCCTGGGCTGTGTCCCCCTCTCCTGGGCTGTGTCCCCTCTCCTGGGCTGTGTCCCCTCCTGGGCTGTGTCCCCTCTCCTGGGCTGTGTCCCCCCCTGTGTTGTGTCCCCTCTCCTGGGCTGTGTCCCCCCCCTGGGCTGTGTCCCCCTCTCCTGGGCTGTGTCCCCTCTCCTGGGCTGTGTCCCCTCTCCTTGGCTGTGTCCCCTCTCCTGGGCTGTGTCCCCTCCTGAGCTGTGTCCCCTCTCCTGGGCTGTGTCCCCTCCTGGGCTGGTGTCCCCTCCTGGGCTGTGTCCCCTCTCCTGGGCTGTGTCCCCCCCTGTGTTGTGTCCCCTCTCCTGGGCTGTGTCCCCCCCCTGGGCTGTGTCCCTCTCTCCTGGGCTGTGTCCCCTCTCCTGGGCTGTGTCCCCTCTCCTGGGCTGTGTCCCCTCTCCTTGGCTGTGTCCCCTCTCCTGGGCTGTGTCCCCTCTCCAGGGCTGTGTCCCCTCTCCTGGGCTGTGTCCCCCTCTCCTGGGCTGTGTCCCCCTCTCCTGGGCTGTGTCCCCCTCTCCTGGGCTGGTGTCCCCTCTCCTGGGCTGTGTCCCCTCTCCTGGGCTGTGTTCCCTCTCCTGAGCTGTGCCCCCTCCTCTATTTTCTATAGATTATATATTAATAAATTATATTTATATATATATAATTTAGTACAAATATAAATATTTTATATTTCTATAGTTTATATAAATATGTATTTTAAAAATATATATTATATATTTATATTTTTATATTAAAATTTTTTTCCTGTATTTTTTATATTTCTATATTTTTCTCTTGATTTCATCTATTGATTTATGATTTTATGTATTATTTTATTTTATCTATGTAGATTATAATATATATTTATATTATGAATATATATTATAATATATAAATATATTATAATATATTAAGAATATATATTATATAAATATATAAATATATTATATAATTATATATTTATTAAATAAATATAAATATACAAATATAAATATACTATAATTATAGTAATTTTATTATAATAATTTCATTATAGTAATGATTGTATTATTAATAACATAATAAATATTTACTATATATTAATAATATACATTTATTTTATTATCACCTTTATGATTTGATTCTTATCTTTCCATTTAGGATTTGATTCTATTTACATGACAGATCCCAAGGGCCGTTCCCCTCCCTTGACGCTGTGTGTTGTGTGTTGCAGGATGATCTTTGCAGAGTGCTCCCCCAACACGTGTCCCTGTGGGGAGCAGTGCTGCAACCAGCGCATCCAGAGGCACGAGTGGGTGCAGTGCCTGGAGAGGTTCAGGGCTGAGGAGAAGGGCTGGGGCATCCGCACCAAGGAGCCCCTGAAGGCAGGACAGTTCATCATCGAATACCTGGGAGAAGTTGTCAGTGAGCAAGAATTCAGGTAGGAATGTTTCTTTGCTGCTTCAGCATGGAAGGATCATAAATGGCTTTTAGGGACATGGACAGTTAAACTCTGTGCAAATCCAGTGTAGAGATCCTTGCAATGAGTAATTTGTAACATTGGTACGTATTTGATGGTATTTAGTAGTAATTATAAGTTCTACTCTAGGTCATGCATGTGTTGATTAGATTGGGAAATTCTAATTGATCACTCGGCCTGGAGCAAAGGAGAGGATGAGGGGGAAAGGAAGGTTTAGAATTCTGGGGGTTTTGGTCAACCAAGTTTTTCTCAGTCCAGTGTTGAGGGGTGAATTAATGTTTAAAATGGGTCATCTGCCCTATAAATACAAAATGCATTTAGCATGGAAGGCTCACAAATGACCTTTAGGGACATGGACAGTTAAAGTCTGTGTAAATCCAGTGTAGAGATCCTTGCAATGAGTAATTTGTAACATTGGTACGTATTTGATGGTATTTAGTAGTGATTATAAGTTCTACTCTAGGTCATGCATGTGTTGATTAGATTGTTCCAGGCTGAGTGACCAATTAGAATTTCCCAAAGGGGAGGATGAGGGGGAAAGGAAGGTTTAGAATTCTGGGGGTTTTGGTCAACCAAGTTTTTCTCAGTCCAGTATTGAGGGGTGAATAATGTTTAAAATGGGTCATCTGCCCTATAAATACAAAATGCATTTAGCATGGAAGGCTCACAAATGACCTTTAGGGACATGGACAGTTAAACTCTGTGTAAATCCAGTGTAGAGATCCTTGCAATGAGTAATTTGTAACATTGGTATGTATTTTATGGTATTTAATAGTAATTATAAGTTCTACTCTAGGTCATGCATGTGTTGATTAGATTGGGAAATTCTAATTGGTCACTCGGCCTGGAGCAAAGGGGAGGATGAGGGGGAAAGGCAGGCTTGGAATTTGGGGGTTTTGGTTTTTCACAGTCCAGTATTGAGGGGTGATTCATGTTTGAAATGGATCATCTGCCTCATCTGCCCTATAAATGCAAAATGCCACAAGTGGCTGGATCTGAAATGAGAACTCTGCAGGATTTGGGCTGCTCCAGGTGGAACTGAGGGGCAGAGTGGGGCTGGAAGGGCCATGGGCTTCTGCAGGAAGATGTGAAGGAAAAAGAACAAGTGGAAGCACTGAAAGAAAGAAATTGTCTTGTTAACTCTGTGGGATATTTGAAGCTGGAGGGACTTGTTGCTCTCAGAGCTGCACCAGAAGGCAGCTGCATTCTCCTCATATAGAAATAAGCTCTGACTCCTGTCCCTGTGCTCTGTGAGCCATGGATGATTCCAGAACCTGCCCACTGCCCAGAAGGAAGCGAGTTGTTCACATGTGCATACACAGACACCCCAAGGAATGTACACTCGCATTTTCTCTTCCATACATGAAATGTGTGCAAATCATCTGCAGAACCCAAAAGGGAGCATTCCAGAAGAGGAAATTTCTAAATTCTAACCCAAGCTCTGTCAGTGGCCTTGACTTATAAAAATAGGTACAATAGTGGTTTTTCTCCATCTCTAGGTGTAGGGTTCTATAAAATATATAAGATTATCATTGCTTTTTCTTCAAAACTGTCTTGGTTTGACAAGACAGGTGTCTGTCTGCTCAGGAAGGCAGGAGCCTCCCCTGAAATGGAAAATGTAAACCCCCTCCCTCTGAATTGTTATAATTTTGAAATTAAGGGGCTCTCAGGTAAAGCTATGGGAGCAGGAATAACAGTTCTTTATTGGGGAAGAAAATTTTAAAAAGAAAAAAAATATAAACAATGCAGTAATACAAAACAACACTGCCAGAGCCAGAACAGGCCGTGGCCTGGCCCCTGTGTGTCAGGGGGTGGCACAGCCCCATCCCATGGGGGCTCAGCCCTCCTGCAGTGCCAGCTGTGGCTCTGCTGGAGCAGGGATCCTGCACAAGGGGGGAGTTTTCCTCTGCAGCTCCAGGGCTGCTGGAGATGGGCCTGGGCTCCCTCTGGCAATGCAGGGCAGCAGAAGCTGCTCCTCTGGGAATGCACTGGGCAAAGGCTGCTGGGCTGTCCCAAAGCTCAGATTGGATCCAGGTAGGAATGCTTGGCTCCTCCCCTGGGCGCAGCATCTCCCCATGGGATGATGGGATTGGATCAGCCCTGCAGGGACACTCACTGGCCATGGACAGAAGATAATTAATAATTAATGGCTCATTAACAGCAGATATCTCCTGGAGGGAGGATTGATTGTGGAAGAGATAAAGAGAGCTGCCCAATGAACAGCAGATAATTGCTCCACAGATAGGAATAGAAAACACACGCCCATTTCCAACCTAGGCCAAAAGCCCTCTCTGAAATGTGCAATGTGCTCTAACTGTGCTGCTCCCTGTGTGCTGTGTGGGGACAAGCAGAATGACAAGTTCCACCGTGTGTTGCCCCACAGGAACCGGATGATTGAGCAGTACCACAACCACAGCGACCATTACTGCCTGAACCTGGACAGCGGCATGGTCATCGACAGCTACCGCATGGGCAACGAGGCTCGCTTCATCAACCACAGCTGCAACCCCAACTGTGAGATGCAGAAATGGTGAGCAAAGGGATTCTGCTCCTGCCGGACCTGTGTGCCCAGAGAGAGAGGGAGAACCAGTTCAGCTGAGGGAGTCAGGTCTAAAAATAGGGAGGGGACTTGTGGTATTGACATTCTCTGAACAGAGAGAGACATAATCCTCTCTCCCAGGATTTTTCCTGGAGAAGGCAGTGAGAAGTTCAGAGAAGAAAACAATTCTTATCTCTACTTGCTGCTCTTGTTGTTTGGCACATGTGGAATATGTTGTGGAGATTGTTGACTGAGAGTGATTTGTTAATTAGACACTGGTGATGGTTGTTTGGATTGATTGGCCAGTTGGGTCAAAGCTGTGTTGTGAGTGTCTCAGACACTCATGGGTTTTTCCTTAGTATCTCTTTAGTATATTATCTCTAAAACCCTATAGTATTAGTGTAATACAGTGTAGCTTAATAAAGCATTTCTTCAGCCTCCTGAATCAATGGAATCAGAGCACATTATTCCCTATGGTGAAGTCACCCTGCATCAACGGGGAGTCAAACTGGAAACAATCCTTACATGGTGCTCATGTTGCTCAAGAGAAGCTGTGTAGGGTTGGTGAGTGCTGGATGCTTTGGAGATAGGATCCAAGTTTGCTGGCAGATCCAGCACTGCTGGCTGTCACACTGGGACCTTTCCCTCCCAGCATTACTGGTTACACTGGGCTGTTTCCCTCCCAGTATTGCTGGTTTTCACACTCCTAATCTGCTGCTCTAAAATCATCTATCTGTATATAAACCCTTTCTTTTTGACAATTCAAATATCTTTTTAAAGCAGGAAAAAAGGAAATAGTGGGATTGCAGCACAGCCTGTGTCATACCTGCACTTAGGAGGAAATACTGCTGAGGGATTTGTAGTGAGTGATGGGCAGATGGTGGAACAGGAGTCACTGTACATCAAAGTAGCTCGTGGTTCTCAGATAATTCTAGATTTAAGCAATAGTAAAGTTTGAAATTTGAAAATCCAAATCAAAATAAAATAGTTGAAGAGAAAGAGAGGATTCTGCCCTGCTCAGGTGAGACTCCTCCTGCAGAGCTGCCTCCAGCCTGGGGTCCCATCACAGGAAGGATGTGGAGCTGCTGGAGTGAGTCTGGAGGAAGCACCAAATTAATTAGAGAGAAGGAGCAGCTGTGCTGTGAGGAAAGGCTGAAAGAATGGGGATTGTTCACCCTGGAGAAGAAGAGCTCCAAGTGACCGAATTGTGTCCTTCTAGTACCTGAAGGAGCTGCAGGAAAGATGGAGAGAGATCATTCACAAGGGCCTGGAGTGACAGGACAAGGGGCAATGTCTTCCCACTGCCAGAGGGCAGGGTTAGATGGAATATTGGGAAGGAAATATTCCCTGTGAGGGTGGAGAGACCCTGGCATTGCTACTCTTGTTAAATGTGGTGTTCACTTTTAAGCTTTCAAAGTTTATTGTAAGAGATAAATAAAAGATCTGCACAAGCATAAGCCAGGGCACAGCAGAGGTGTTGCTGCCTGTCTCTAACACCGCCACTCTGTGCAAAAAGATGATTTTATGAATCTTTTTGAATTCTTGTTGAATTTTTGGGGTGTTTGGTTGTATTTTCCCCTCAGGTCTGTGAATGGTGTGTATCGGATCGGGCTGTATGCACTGAAGGACATGCCTGCTGGGACAGAGCTCACCTATGACTACAACTTCCACTCATTTAATGTTGAAAAACAGGTAAAAACCCCACTGTGAGACCTTGAAAAATCTCACTATGGCCTAATAGTTCTGTAAAGTGTGAAAACAACAAAACCTGTTGTGCTGTACTAGACAGAAAATGTTCTTTTTAATATAGAGAGAGAATCTAGACCTTTGGGTTTATTAGATTTTTTTCTTTTTCCTCAAAGCAACTCTGCAAATGTGGCTTTGACAAATGCAGAGGAATAATTGGGGGTAAAAGTCAACGCATGAATGGACTCTCAAGCAAAAGCAACCAGCCTGTGAGCACCCACAGAAGACCTGGGAGGTCAAAAGAGAAGAGGAAGTCAAAGCACAAACTAAAGAAGAGAGTAAGTAGCAAAGACAGAGTTTGGGTGGGTGAGGTTGATAGGAAATCAGTCTGTGCTGATTTCCTATCAAAAACTGGGGTATTTGTAAATTTTAAACTTGAAACAGAAACCCAAACTTTAAACAGAAATACAGTAGAGAAATGCTGCAGGTTCTGTCTCAGGGACTGCTTTGGCTGCTGTGCTGAGTTCTTGGCACAGTTTTTCCTGTCTATCAGAACAATCTGTTTTCCAGAGGGGCCACATCCCTGAGGAACCCAGTGAAAGTGTGAATGCCCCAACCAGGCTGACACCTCAGCTGCAGATGAAGCCCATGTCTAACAGGGAAAGGTAAGGGCTGATTTCAGGGGGATTTGCCTCAGGAATGGAGTGATATGCAAATATTGATGTGTTCTTCTAGAAGATGGGGCATCCTGAAATTGCTGAGGATGCAGCTTTTAATTCTCCTTGACCAGCCAGGCTGGAATTTCTCTCCACTGAGCAGAGAGTGCACAGGTTACACCTGTGAATATCCAGCTTTTCCCTATGTTAAAGAATGAATTTTCCAGTAAAAAGCATTTTTTAGTTCTGCTTTAGCAGAACTGGAATTCCTCTCCACCTAGCAGAGAATGCCCAGGTTACACCTCTGAATATCCAGCTTTTCCCTATGTTAAAGAATGAATTTTCCAGTAAAAAGCATTTTTTAGTTCTCCTTGACCAGCCAGGCTGGAATTTCTCTCCACTGAGCAGAGAGTGCACAGGTTACACCTGTGAATATCCAGCTTTTCCCTATGTTAAAGAATGAATTTTCCAGTAAAAAGCATTTTTTAGTTCTGCTTTAGCAGAACTGGAATTCCTCTCCACCTAGCAGAGAATGCCCAGGTTACACCTCTGAATATCCAGCTTTTCCCTATGTTAAAGAATGAATTTTCCCGTAAAAAGCATTTTTTAGTTCTCCTTGACCAGCCAGGCTGGAATTTCTCTCCACTGAGCAGAGAGTGCACAGGTTACACCTGTGAATATCCAGCTTTTCCCTATGTTAAAGAATGAATTTTCCAGTAAAAAGCATTTTTTAGTTCTGCTTTAGCAGAACTGGAATTCCTCTCCACCTAGCAGAGAATGCCCAGGTTACACCTCTGAATATCCAGCTTTTCCCTATGTTAAAGAATGAATTTTCCAGTAAAAAGAGCTTCTTGACCAGCTCCCTAATCCCTGCAGGAATTTTGTGCTGAAGCACCACGTGTTCTTGGTACGGAACTGGGAGAAGATCAGGCAGAAGCAGGAGGAGGTGAAGCACAGTGACAGCATGCACAGCTCGTCGCTGTACACGCGCTGGAACGGGATCTGCCGCGACGACGGCAACATCAAATCTGGTGAGGCCACCCCGGGACACAAAGAGTTAAACTCTGGCTAAATCTATTCTTGGAATGAGTAACTTGCAACGTTGGTGTATATTTGTCTTGGTTTGCTAAGGAAGGCAGGAACCTCCCCTGAAATGGAAAATGTAAACCCCCTCCCTCTGAATTATTAGGATTTTGAAATTAAAAGGCTCTCAGGTAAAGATATGGGAGCAGTAATAACAGTTCTTTACTAGGAAAAATAAAAATACAAATGTAATAGTACAGACAAAAAAACCCCACTGCCAGAGTCAGCCCATGCCCTGTCCCCTGTGTGTCAGGGGGTGGCACAGCCCCATCCCTTGGGGGCTCAGCCCTCCTGCAGTGCCAGCTGTGGCTCTGCTGGAGCAGGGATCCTGCACAAGGGGGGAGTTTTCCTCTGCAGCTCCAGGGCTGCTGCAGATGGACCTGGGCTCCCTCTGGCCATGCAGGGCAGCAGAAGCTGCTCCTCTGGGAATGCACTGGGCAAAGGCTGCTGGGCTGTCCCAAAGCTCAGATTGGATCCAGGTAGGAATGCTTGGCTCCTCCCCTGGGCGGAGCATCTCCCCATGGGATGATGGGATTGGATCAGCCCTGCAGGGACTCTCAGTGGCCATGGACAGAAGATATTACCCAGAGGGAGGGTTGGTTGTGGAAGAGATAAGGAGAACTGCCCAATGAACAGAGATAACTGCCCCACCTCTAACAGATGGAAATAGAACACACAGCCCCACCTACATCTTGCAGCTTCTTCATTTGATAATCAGTGGTGGAGTTGCTACACCAGAGAAGAGGCTGTGATTTGATCTCTTACAAATTTCGGGTTTAGAAAGGAATATATTGCGTGGAGTGTGAAAAACACATTCACTCTCCTGTGAAAATTAAAAAGCTTTATAAAGGAAATTGTAGACAAGGACCAGAGAGCAAAGGTTGTTATGGCCACTCAGCCAAGAGCACACTGTTATCTTTGGGGATACCCCTTAAATACCTTTTCCATTACATCAGCCTGTTGCATATTCACAGACCCTTATGCATATCCATAAACCAGTTTACATATTCCAGGAGCTATTTTACATGGCCCCTCCTTGGGTCCACCTTTTTAGAACATGCATGTTTCTTGGCTGTGGTTTTGGCTCCTCTTTACCACTTCCAGTCTGGGCCTTGGTCCATGCTCTCTTCAGACAGCAAATGCTGATGGGTGGCAGATCTGTACCGGTGTCCTCATCCTGTGTTCATTGGGTGTTAGCCCATCCCAGCAGGCATTTTAACAAAGCATCCTTATATCAGCTAGTTCACTAAGCTTAATTAACACAGAAGGAAAAACTACATCTTTATAACAAAGTTACTTTAATGTCCCACATACAGAATCCATTTTAATATTTGCAAAAAGCCAGTATTATAATGTGTATCTATAACACATATCAGCTATTTCACTACTATGTCTAAGCTTAATTAATGACAGAAATAAAAACTATATCTTTATAACAAAGTTACTTTAACACCACACATATAGAATCCATTTTAATATTTGTGAAAAGCCAATATTATAATATAATATGTATGTATAATATTGTATGTATAACACATACTTATATCAGCTATTTCAGTATTCTATCTAAGCTTAATTAGCAACAGAAATAAAAACTGTATAACAAACTTACTTTAACATCACACATGTAGAATCCATTTTAATATTTACCAAAAGCCAGTATTATAATGTGTATCTATAACACATACTTATATCAGCTATTTCACTTATATCAGCTATATTTCACTACTATGTCTAAGCTTAATTAATGACAGAAATAAAAACTGTATCTTTATAACTAAGTTACTTTAACACCACACATATAGAATCCATTTTAACATTTGCAAAAAGCCAATATTATAATAGGTATCTATAACACATATCAGCTATATTTCACTACTATGTCTAAGCTTAATTAATGACAGAAATAAAAACTATATCTTTATAACAAAGTTACTTTAACACCACACATAGAAAATCCATTTTAGTATTGACAAAAAGCCAATATTATAATGTGTATCTGTAACACATATCAGCTATATTGGACTACTATGTCTAAGCTTAATTAACGACAGAAATAAAAACTGTATAACAAACTTACTTTAACATCACACATGTAGAATCCATTTTAATATTTACAAAAAGCCAATATTCTAATGTGTATCTGTAATATATACTTATATCAGCTATTTCACTTATATCAGCTATATTTGACTACTATGTCTAAGCTTAATTAGCAACAGAAATAAAAACCATGTCTTTATAACAGTTACTTTAACACCACACATGTAGAATCCATTTTAATATTTGTGAAAAGCCAATATTATAATATAATATGTATGTATAATATTATATGTATAACACATACTTATATCAGCTATTTCAGTATTCTATCAAAGCTTAATTAGCAACAGAAATAAAACCTGTATAACAAACTTACTTTAACATCACACGTGTAGAATCCATTTTAATATTTACCAAAAGCCAGTATTATAATGTGTATCTATAACACATACTTATATCAGCTATTTCACTTATATCAGCTATATTTCACTACTATGTCTAAGCTTAATTAACGACAGAAATAAAACCATATCTTTACAACAAAGTTACTTTAACACTACACATAGAAAATCCATTTTAGTATTTACAAAAAGCCAATATTATAATGTGTATCTGTAATATATACCTATATCAGCTATATCACTTATATCAGCTATATTTCACTATGTCTAAGCTTAATTAGCAACAGAAATAAAAACCATATCTTTACAACAAAGTTACTTGAACACCACACATATAAAGTGCATTTTAACATTTACACCAAGGCAGTAGTATCACAGGATGTCTCTGTGATGTGGGGTGACCCTGTGCTCCTCTCCCAGATGTGTTCATGACCCAGTTCTCGGCGCTGCAGACGTCGCGCTCGGTGCGGACGCGGCGCTTGGCAGCGGCTGAGGAGAACCTCGAGGTGGCTCGTGCCGCCCGCCTGGCTCAGATCTTCAAGGAGATATGTGACAGCATCATAGCCTACAAAGGTGAAGGTGATTCTCTTTAAAAAAAATCTTCGTGGGTATGTTTTCAAGCTCTGGAAATGGGAAATGCTAGAAAAATACGGGGGGGGGTTAAATCACTCTTGTTCTTTAAAATTTCTTCCCTTACCAATAATCACTTTGCTTAGCTTCAACCCCCTGCTTTACCACCAGAATCTGCAGATGTTGCTGTCCTTTGAAATTGATTTTTCAAAATTCCAGAAAAAATCAGAAACTGTCGTCCTTGTGCTACGTGTACTGCAATTACAGGCACCAACATCTAGAAATACAGAAGCATTTCAATTCCCCTTGGCTCAGATAACAGAAAAGCCTTTTTTTAACCCAGATTGAATGTTGTTAGTTGCTTTTCTTTAGAAGTTTCACTCCACTGATGTCACTAAGCTCTGTTCCTGTTGCAGACTCCTCCAGACAGGCGCTGGCAGCTCCTCTCCTGAACCTGCCCCCAAAGAAAAAGTAAGTGCTGCCTTCCCAGAGCTGCTTTCTCTGATGGATTTGCACAGTGGGGATTGCTGCTGAGCCTGACATTGTGCCAACATTCCTGTTGTAGAAATGCAGACTATTATGAAAAGATCTCTGACCCCTTGGACCTTGCCACGATTGAGAAGCAGATCCTGACTGGTTACTACAAAACTGTGGAAGCTTTTGATGGGGACATGCTGAAGGTCTTCAGGAATGCAGAGGTGAGGCTCTGTCTGGCCTGAAAGCTGCTGCACTGGCAGCAGGGATGTGCCCTCTTTTAATGCTCTTACAGGAATAAAGGAAGAAATTTATTCTGGAGGAAGAGAACTTGTGCTGATCCATTCCTGATGAGGGCTCCATAGCAAATCATGAGCCCTTGACTGCCTTGGGTCACAGAGAAGGTCAAGGACACTCAGGAATAGCTGATCTAAAGAAATTTTCATTCCTTTTGGAAGGGATACCCTGTTTTTCAGTGTGAGGTGTCATGGAATCACAGAATCATGGAATGGTTTAGGCTAGGAGGGACCTTAAAGCTCATCCCATTCCACCCCCTGCCATGGGCAGGGACATCTTCCCCTGTTCCTGGCTGCTCCAAGCTCTGTCCAGCCTGGCCTGGAACCCTTCCAGGGACCAGAAGGAGCCAGAGCTGCTCTGGGCATCTGTGCCAGGGCCTCCCCACCCTCACAGGGAATATCTCCCATCTATCCAACCTAAATTCTCCCTTTTCCAGTTTGAACCCATTCCCCCTTGTCCTGTCACTCCAGTTCCTGATGAACAGTCCCTCTCCAGCTTCCCTGGAGCCCCTTCAGACCCTGCAAGGACCTCTGAGGTCTCCACACAACCTTCTCTTCTCCAGGCTGAGAATTCCCAGCCCTCCCAGCCTGGCTCCAGGCCCCTCAGCAACTTCATGGCCTCCCTTGGACCTGCTCCAACAGTTCCATGTCCTTCTTGCATTGGGGGCCCTGGAACTGGACACAGCACCTCAGGTGGAGTCTCAGGAGAGCAAAGCAGAGAGGAAAAATCCCTTTCCTTGATCTACTGCCCATATTCCTTTGGATGCAGCCCAGGGCAGGGGTGGTTTCTGGCCTGTGAACACGCAGGGCCAGAGCACGTTGAGTTTTTGGTCACCCATCACCCCAAATCCTCCTCCCAGGGCTGCTCTCAGTTCCTCCCCTGTCCGTGTCACATCCATGCACCTGCTGGCCGGAGTCAGGAGGGACATGGAGACCTCACCCCAGGTTTGGGGCTGCAGCTGTAGGGAGAGCCCCTCTCGGGAGCTAAACAGGAAATAAAGCACTTTTTGGGGTTTTGTGTTGTCTTTGCAGGAATACTACAGCAGGAAGTCCCCAACAGGGCAGGACGTGTGCCAGCTGTGCAAGGCCTGCTACAAGGCTGGCCAGGGTCAGGAGGGACATGGAGAGGCCACCAGGCCTCCCAGACATGCATGGACAGGAACTAAACAGGACAGGACTTGGAAATAAAGCACTTTTTGGGGTTTTTGGTGGTTTTTGCAGAAATACTACAGCAGGAAGTCCCCAACAGGACGGGCTGTGCAAGGCCTACTGGTATTCTGGCCAGAGTCAGGAAGGAGACGGAGAGGCCACCCCAGGTTTGGGGCTGCAGCTGTAGAGAGAACCCCTCCCAGAAGCTAAAAAGAAAATAAAGCACTTTTGGGTTTTTTTGTTGGTTCTTATAGAAATACTATGGCAGGAAGTCCCCAGTGGGGCGGGACGTGTGCCGGCTGCACAAGGCCTACTGATATTCTGAGAGTAGAGTCAGGAGGGAGATGGAGAGGCTACCAGGCCTCCCAGGTGTGCACAGAGACAGGAGCTAAACAGGAAATAAAGCACTTTTTAGGTTTTTTGTGATTTTTGTAGAAATACTCTACGGCAGGAAGTCCCCGACAGGGTGGGATGTGTGCCGGCTGTACAAAGCCTACTACAATGCTGGCCAGAGTCATGAGGAAGATTGAGTGGCCACCCCAGCTTTGGGGTTGCAGCTGTAGGGAGAACCCCTCCCAGGAGCTAAAAAGGAAATAAAGCACTTCTGGGTTTTTTATTGGTTTTTATAGAAATACCAGGAAGTCCCCGATGGGGCAGGCTGTGCAAGGCCTACTACAACAGTGGCCAGGGTCAGGAGGGACATGGAGAGGCCACCAAGCCTCCCAGGTGTGCATGGATGGGAGCTAAACAGGACAGGACTTGAAGTAAAGCTTTTTTGGGGGGTTTTTTTTGTGATTTTTTTCAGAAATACTATGGCAGGAAGTCCCCGACGGGGCGGGACGTGTGCCGGCTGCGCAAGGCCTACTGATACTCTGAGAGTAGAGTCAGGAGGGAGATGGAGAGGCCACCAGGCCTCCCAGGTGTACACAGACAGGAGCTAAAATAGACAGGATTTGGAAGTAAAGCTTTTTTGGGGTTTTTTGTGATTTTTTTCAGAAATACTACGGCAGGAAGTCCCTGACAGGGCGGGACGTGTGCCGGCTGCGCAAGGCCTACTGATACTCTGAGAGTAGAGTCAGGAGGGAGATGGAGAGGCCACCAGGCCTCCCAGGTGTACACAGACAGGAGCTAAAATAGACAGGATTTGGAAGTAAAGCTTTTTTGGGGTTTTTTGTGATTTTTTTCAGAAATACTACAGCAGGAAGTCCCTGACGGGGCGGGACGTGTGCCGGCTGCGCAAGGCCTACTGACTCTGTCCAGGGTCAGGAGGGGACATGGAGAGGCCACCAGGCCTCCCAGGTGTACACAGACAGGAGCTAAAATAGACAGGACTTGGAAGTAAAGCTTTTTTGGGGTTTTTTTTGTGATTTTTTTCAGAAATACTACGGCAGGAAGTCCCCGACGGGGCGGGACGTGTGCCGGCTGCGCAAGGCCTACTACAACGCACGGCACGAGGCCTCGGCCCAGATCGACGAGATCGTGGGGGAGACGGCGAGCGAGGCCGACAGCAGCGAGACCTCGGTGTGTGACAAGGACAACGGGCACGAGAAGGACGAGGACGTCATCCGCTGCATCTGCGGCCTCTACAAGGACGAGGGGCTCATGATCCAGTGTGAAAAGTGCATGGTGGGTGTTGAGGTGTTGCTGGGTCTTGGGTATTCAGAGACACGAGCAGTGCTGGGTTGCTGTGAGGTTTTTTATTGCATGAATAAATCAGTCTGGAAGGCAAAGATATTTCTGTTGCATGGAGATCTTGTCTGTGTGCTGACATGGTGTGAAATAGTTCATAGAAAATCTTGAATTTCCTGTGTGAAGCTTATTTTCTTGCTTTCCTTAATATTTGTTGAGAAAATGCAGCTTGCAGCTGTAATCTGGGCCAGGACTTTGTGACTGGGATGTACCTGTTCTTCCAGGTGTGGCAGCACTGTGACTGCATGGGTGTGAACTCAGATGTTGAACACTACCTGTGTGAGCAGTGTGAACCTCGAGCTGTGAACAGGGTAAAACAAAACTCTCCTTCCTATCACTCTTATAAAATTACAGCAGCTCCTTAGGGTTTTTTTGTATTTGTATTTTGAATTTGTATCTTTTGGGATTGGTGAAGCTTCCTTGATTTAGGTTCAGTTCCACGAGGGGTCAGTTTTTCTCTGTTTTTTTCTCAGTTTTCTCTGTGTATTTCCATAGGGTGGTGTGGGAATCAGAAAGATAGGAATCCTCACAGTCTCAAGAGGGTTTGATTTGTAGCCTTAGAAGAAGCCTAAATTAATGTAAAAGCAAAACACACAAACATTGAATAGAAAAATCATAAACTTAGGCTTCTATAGTTATAAGTAAGAATATTCTTTAAGTAAGAAAATATATATCTATAATACATCTATATACACATCTATATAAAAATCTATATAAAACATATATATAATGTAATATAATGTAATATAATATAATATATATAATATTATATATAATATAATATATATTATATTATATATATAATATAATATAATATAATATAATATAATATAATATAATATAATATAATATAATATAATATAATATAATATAATATAATATAATATATGTATTTATAATAAAATAAGATGATAAAAAGTTTTGTAGTATAGTAATAATGTAATTGTATAAAATAAGCTAAAAGTTTAGATGTTATAATAAAAACATATGTAATATGTTACTTATTACATATTACAAACATGTACTAAGACCTTATTGGACAAAAATATCCACATTACAGTAAAAAGAAATTAAAGTGATAAATCAAAAAAGCAAAATAAACTCTGTTAACATCAGCTTATTGGGTCAGAAAATTATATAATACCTTATAACAAAAAACCTATAACCAACTATTTCCTATCTTATCAATCTCACAACTCCCTTTCTTTTTCCCTGCAGGAGGTTCCCATGATCCCTCGGCCCCACTATGCCCAGCCTGGCTGTGTTTATTACATCTGCCTCTTGAGGGATGATCTGCTGCTCCGCCAGGGTAGGTGCTGCCTCTGGGGCCAGCAGTGTGCAGGGATCTCTGGCATTACCCTGGCAAAAACACTTCCATTTTTCACAAGTGGAAGCTGCCACTTGGGGCAAAAATACTTTGATTTTTTACAAGTGGAAGCTGCCACTTGTAGCATTACCCTGGCAAAAATACTTTGATTTTTCACAAGTGGAAGCTGCTGCTTGTGGCAAAAACACTTTCATTTTTCACAAGTGGAAGCTGCTGCTTGTGGCAAAAATACTTTCATTTTTCAAGAGTGGAAGCTGCTCTCTCTGCAGTGCTGGGAGTGACACACAGTCAGAATTCTCACAGGCTGTTGATGAAGAAATGTTAATTAGCACAGGGCTGTCCTGGCCAGGGGAGGATGATGCTGAGCCAACTGCTGGTAGTTAACATTTAGAAGTAAAGGCCAAGAAGGCTGTCAGACCTCCAGTATTTTAGTGCAGAATGGGCATTAAAACACCCAGCTCGTTGCTTGTGTGTTCCCTAAAGCTTATCTCTTCTGGACTGTGCTCTCAATTCCTGAATCTCTCCAAGGCAGCTGCCACAGCCACACAATTCAGCTCACTGATTATTTTTTAATTTCATCCTACAAATATTCACAAGGTTAGAAAGAACCCTTTATCATTATCAGGAAACTGCTCTTGAACGAGTGAAACCAGCTGATAAGTTTGCTAGAGGGAAATAGGAGAGCCTTCAGGAAAATGGGGAATTTAGAAAAAGGTCAAAAACCAGCATTCATTATCCCATCTGCAAGATTCTGGAATTTGCATTCAGTTCTCCTTGCTGGGTGTTGCTCTGCATTGTCTGTTCTGTCCAGAGTTCAGCCTTTGGGTTTCTCATGTCTTTTTTTTACTTCAAGGGCTGTATCAGAACTTGCTTTTACATTTTCTGTTGAAATGGATGATGTTTTATCAGGGGCTTGTGGCATCTTCCAGGTGTTCAGAGCATTAAGATAATTTCTGTCCCAGTGTGGTAAATTTTCCTTGTGTGCCTCTGATCTGATCTTGGTGACCTTCATTAGAGAAATGCCCTTTCAAGAGAGAAATGTCCCTCTGTAGGACATTTCTGAGCTCTGTGTGCCATCAGCAGGGGACAAAGGAGACCAAACTGCAGCTGCTGGGCACCAAATGCCTCTGCAGGCACAGGGAGCAGCTGAAGCAAATTCCACCACAAGGTGCTGGAACAGAACGTGCAGCTCCAGCAGGGGAAGGGGAAATCCATGGCCTTGTTGATTTTTCCACTCTGAGTCCTCAGGCAGGACCTTTACTGTGCTGTGGGTGTATCAGGCAGCTTGGACTGTGGAAAAAACAGCTTTTTACTCCTTCTGGTGTCTAAAGTGCCTCATAATTCCACACTCTGAGGCAAAATCATGGCCTGCAGCCCCTCAAGTCTGTGTGTGGTTTATATTTTCCTGGGAGCTGTGTATTGGGAAGAGGCTGATGTTGCCACAAAGCCTGGAAGTGCATGGAGTGCCTGCCCAGGAGGAGCTGCACCCTGAACAGCAGTTCCAAGCTTGAGAGCTGATGTTTTGGAGGAACAAGACTGAAAATCAGCTGTGTGAGTGGTCACACCCTGCTGTGACCAAATCCCTCTCAGAGGCATCTCAGGGGTGGCTGCAGAACTTGTTTCCTAATTTTTTGGCAATTCTGCTGGAAGTTGGTGAGTTTTACACCACTGCAAAAATTCTCTAATACCTAAACTCAGGAGATAAAACAAATAAAACAGATCTGATCCATTACATCCCATGGAGTTCTGTCTTGGATAGGAATTGATAAATAGGGGTCAGAATGGATCCTGGAAAACCCACCTAGCCAGAAATTCTAACAAATCATCATCCCTGATGCACCAGCAACAGCTGCTCTGTTTTTTCCTTGGAAACTTCATTTTTGAGGCAGTAGATCTTTATAAACTGGAATTCAAATCAAGTTTCCTGATCTTTAGAGCAAGAGTCTACATCTCCTTCTGAATGCTCCTTTTTCAGTCAGGCACAGTAATGCTGGGGTTGCTTTCTTCTCATGGGAGAGGTGGGGAAGAAGAGTTGAAAAAAGCTGGTTTAAAATGAGGTTTAAAATTGAAATGGTTTTATTTACATTCTGCTTGGGGCCAGTAGCTCCTCTGAGGATGTTCCTTGTATTCTAAGAGTCTTTTAAGGAACCCACCTCTCCAATTTCTTTAAAAGCTACTCATAAAGTTGTAAGGGAAGCTGTTGTTATCCCAGTTTTAGGTCAAGACACCAAGTTCTGTGGGGTGGTCAAAATGCTGGAGGGAAGGGATGGATCCAGAGGGACCTGGACAGGCTGGAGAGGAGGGACCACAGGAACCTCATGAAATTTAGGTTGGATATATGGGAGAAATTTCTGCCTATGAGGAGTCCTTAGGAGCATCTTTTAAACTTAGATAAGATTGATAAATGAGATTATATGAATGAAAATATAATGTGCTTCATTTTAATCCTGAATCTGCTTATAGCAAAACTGGGGTGTGAATGACCCTGGGGCCATGATGTCCTCAGTGGTTCCTGGCATCTTTTTCCCAAGATTAATAATAATCATTAATAACACCAATATCCATGGAAGACAAACAGCCAATAACTACACATATACAAAAATAGGGAAAACAACTCCCAGGAGTCATTGTAACTTAATGGAAACATGAGAAAAATGTTCTAGCTGAGTCAAAAAGGCAAAGGGAGTATCAGAAATTGTTATGCACAAAATAGCAGAGGGGTTGTGCCCTTCTGTAACCTCCTGGGGTGTCTGTCTGCCCTGCCTGCCCTGTGCTGCTCTGACATCCCATTGCTCAGAGGATCCCACTACCTGGAAAAACAAGGATAACAGAGATAATCTGATCTGGATCATCTTTTCTGTGGACAGAGTCTGCCCAGGTGATTTGGAGGGTGAATGATGAAGGTCTGTGAAATGTGGCTCAGGAAGGTGCAATGATGCAGAAATTAGGGAACAACCAGAAGTTAGCTGGCAACAGTTAAAGTCTAGGAAGGATTTTTTTATAAAATCATGACTAGACTGTGGCAAGCCTTGCCACAGGAGGGTGGAGAGGTCAGAGCATAAATGGTTCCAGAAAAGATTAGACAAATACTTGGAAGAAGGATTAATCCCCAAAGCTCTAGCCTTTGGCTCTGAAAGTCCATGAACAGAAAAGGCAGGGACAGCACAGGGAGGTTTTCCCTGGCTTGTCTGTTCCTGTGCTCTCTCCTCCTGAGCAGCTGCTGCTGCCAGCCACAACATTCTGCTGTGTGACCTCTGCTCCTACCCAAGGGAGCTTTTATGACTTGGGACCTCCCAGGTTTTGGTCATTTTTATGTAAATAACAGAAGTGGAATCTCTTGCCAGCCCTGGAAGTGCTTAAGGCCAGGTGGGAGTTCTGAGCAGCTTGGTCTGGTGGAAGATATCCCTGCACATGGCAGGGGGGTGGGTCTGGATGGTCTTTAAAATCCTTTCCAGCCCAGGTTATTCTGGGATTTCACAGGCAGAGCAGAGAAATTAGGGAGTGAATTCACTTATGGGACAAAGTTAATAAATTTGAGCTTAGGGGTTGCCCTTGGGAAACACTTTTTGATTGCCAGCAGTGCCAGTTTGTTCAGTCCTTTTTGAATTCTCTTTACCTTTCCTGAGCTCTACATCTCATTGGAATTCTGCTGGAATAACCAAAGGCTTGGGGCTTCTCAGGACAGGATTTTCTTAATAGTAACCTCCTCCCTAAGTATCTTCTCTCTCGCATATTTATTGCAGCCATCACTAATTCCTACACCTTTTCCTAATCATGACTGGCATGTTTACATATCCTGTGGTTTGTCATGGTTTTGATCCCTTGGAGGCTGGTGTTTTGAGTCTGCCATGGAAAGCTGTGGGTAGTTTTTGTGTAAAGCTGCTGTGAAAAACATCTGAGTGCTCTTGGCAGCTTCTGCAGTGGCTTCATGTCATTCCTTACAATCCAGCATTAGGTTGTGTTCATTTTAATGATTATTTCCTGTGGTTCTGCTGTGCTGGGCTCAGGCCAGGTGTGTCCTTTGTGTCCCTGGACAGGTGACTGTGTGTACCTGATGAGAGACAGCCGCAGGACCCCCGACGGGCACCCGGTGCGGCAATCGTACCGGCTGCTGTCCCACATCAACCGCGACAAGCTCGACATCTTCCGCATCGAGAAGCTCTGGAAAAACGAGAAGTGAGTGCCAGACAGCCTTGGAGTTTGAGCCATCCCACTGACCTGCCTGCCAAAGCACAGGAATTTTGTGCTAGTCTCACCTTTAGGATGCAGCAATGAGCAAAGTGCAGAGGTTGGGAATTCCCAACTGGAGCTTGTGCTCTGCAGCTGCACGGTGGAAACACGTGAGGTTGGAGGTTTAATCAAAGGATCACAGATAGAAATGGATTGATTTCCTCAGTGTTGGAACAGGCTGTGGATGCAGTGACAGCTGTGCTGTGCCCATGGAAACCACACTGGAGCTTGTGCTCCACAACTGCATGGTTGAAAACACATGAGGTTGGAGGTTTAATCAAAGGATCACAGATAGAAATGGATGGATTTCCTCAGTGTTGGAACAGGTTGTGGGTGCAGTGATAGCTTTGCTGTGCTGTGGGTGCAGTGACAGCTGTGACCAGTCACAGTCTGCTGTGCCCATGGAAACCACACTGGAGCTTGTGCTCCATAACTGCATGGTTGGAAACACATGAGGTTGGAGGTTTAATCAAAGGATCAGAGATAGAAATGGATGGATTTCCTCAGTGTTGGAACAGGCTGTGGATGCAGTGACAGCTGGGCTGTGCCCTGGCCAGTCACACTTTGCTGTGCCCCTGGAAACCACACTGGGAGGGTTTGTCCTCACTGCAGGCAGGCAGTGGAACATGGAACTTGTGTGGCTCTGCTGTTCATCACAGCAAGAGGGGGAACTCCAAAGAAAGCAGGGGGCACTGAGGGGTTGTGTCATGGGCTGATTGGTGTTTGTGTCCCCTTTGCACCCTCAGGGAGGAGCGCTTTGCCTTTGGCCACCACTATTTCCGTCCACACGAAACGCACCATTCCCCGTCTCGCAAGTTCTACCACAACGAACTCTTCCGGGTGCCCTTGTATGAAATCATCCCCTTGGAGGCCGTGGTGGGGACCTGCTGTGTGCTAGACCTCTACACCTACTGCAAAGGTGGGAATTAAACACATTCCTAAGCATTTGGGCACTGGGCTGTGGTGGGTTAACCCCTGCTGGAAGCTCAGCATTACCCAGCCACTCGCTCCCCCTGGGATGGGAGGGAACAGGTAAGAGTTAAACCCCAGGGGTTGGGATAAAAAACAGTTTCATGGTTGAAACAAATTAAAATATTGTAGTAATAATAATGATAGTAGTAGTAGTAGTAATGGAAAGGGAGGTTACAGAAAGAAAGGTGTCCAATATCTGAAGGGGCTAGGAGGAAGGTGGAGAGAGGCTCTTAATCATGAACTGGAGTCACAGGACAAGAGGAAATGGCTTCAACCTGAAAAGAGAGGTAATTTAGGTTGGATACACAGAGGAAATTCTTACCTGTGAGGGTGGGGGGGCCCTGGCACAGGTGCCCAGAGCAGCTGGGGCTGCCCCTGGATCCTTGGAAGTGTCCAAGGCCAAATTGGACAGGGCTTGGAGCAGCCTGGGACAGTGGAAGGTGTCCCTGCCATAGCAGGGCCTGGAATGGGATGAGATTTAAGGTCCCTCCCAGCCCAAACCACTCCATGATTCTGTGAATAAACCCCAGGGAGCACAAGTGATGCCCAGTGCAGCCACTCCCCAGCACTGACCGGGGATCGCAGCCACCCCCACTGGGCTGGGCACTCCATGGTGTGGAACATCCTGGGGTCAGCTGTGCTGGCCCTGCTGGCAGAGCAGGGGAGCCTGGAGAGTGCTGGGCGGAGGGTGAGCACTGCTGGGCACCAGCCAACATCATCCTTACCCTGAACCAGGCACTGGGACAAATCCACTCTGTTCTGGAAGCAAGGACATGCCCTGGAGCAGTTCCTGCTGTCCAAAGGCTGTGGGGATGTTTGTGTGGCTCAGAGCTGGCCCAAAGCTGAGGCTTTGCCCTGGGACAGGGATTCCTGTTTGAAGAGGGAAGAGAAAATGATGTCGGTTGAAAATTGTGTCTGTGAAGGTTTGGGAAGTGTTTGATCAGAGTATGCAGGTGTTCAGAGTGACCCTGCTGGGGTTCTGAGTGAGAGAGCAAACAGGGACATGGAACCACACTGGAGCTTGTGCTCCTCAACTGCATGGTGAAAGCAGGTGAGCTTGGAGGTTTAAGGAAAGGGTCAGAGATAGAAATGGATGGATTTCCTCAGTGTTGGAAGAGATTGTGGGTGCAGTGACAGCTCTGCTGTGCCCATGGAAACCACGCTGCAGCTTGTGCTCCACAACTGCATGGTGGAAACCTGTGACCCCTGGGATAAACCACATTTCCCCCTCAGTCCATGACTGTTTTCTCCTTGTTCTGGTGCCAGGGAGGCCGAAGGGGGTGAAGGAGCAGGATGTTTACATCTGTGATTACCGCCTGGATAAATCAGCTCACCTCTTCTACAAGATCCACCGCAACCGCTACCCCGTGTGCACCAAGCCCTACGCCTTCGACCACTTCCCCAAGAAACTCACACCCAAGAGGGATTTCTCTGTGAGTGGCTTTGCTCTCAGCTTCCTCATCTGGTTTTAGGAGGCTGGATGGAGTTCTGGAAAGCTCCTGAGTGTTGATAAATGAAGCTTGGTCAGGCAGAGGGAGCTGATGCTTTAGGTGGGGGTCAGGCTCTGCTCCCAAGGAACAACGGGCAGGACAAGAGGAAACGGCCTCAAGTTGTGCCATGGGAGGCTCAGGCTGGATATCAGGAGGAATTTCCTCATGGAAAGGGTGGTCAGGCCTTGGCAGGGAGGTTTGGAGGCCCCATCCAAATCCAGGGAGGTTTGGAGTCCCCATCCCTGGAGGTGCCCAAGGAACACCTGGAGGTGGCACTCAGAGCTCTGGGCTGGGGACGAGGTGGGGATGGGGCACAGCTTGGATTGGATGCTCTGGGAGGGCTTTTCCAACCTCAGTCATTCCATGATTCTCTGAGTATGCACAGCCTGGGGGAAGAGCTGGCTGGAAAGCAAGCTTGGAAAGAAAACTGGGTGGAACAGAACCTGCAGGTGAGAGGTAGAGAGGTGCTCAGGGAATGGTGATGGTGAGCTCAGAGACTCAGAGGTAGCAGATCTGCAAACCTTCTGCAAGTGAGCTCTGCTCTTCCTGGAGCAGAGGTTTTTGTAGTGGCTTTGGAGAAGGTTCCAGATTCATGCTGTGCAGAAAGCAAAGATGATTTTTGTCATGATGGTCTGTGGCTTGAAATTTACTTAGAAGATACGAAGAACCAGACAAGTCTGGCTCTAATTGATCTTATTACATGATTGTGCCTCCTCCTGTGAAGTCTCTTTGAGGTACACCAGCATTTCCAGAGCGTCCTGCATTGGCACTTCCAGAGCATTTGACAGAGCAGCACTTCCTTCCACTGTGACTCTGATTTGGTATTGATCATAATCTTCATTGTTCTTGCAGCCTCATTATGTGCCAGACAACTACAAGAGGAACGGAGGCAGGTGAGTCTCCCCTCCCAGATCGTTGAGAAGAGATGAAATAATGTTGTTTGTTTCTTGTGCCCACTCTCCTCCTGCCCCTTTCCCCTGGGTGCTATGGAAATAAGAAGTTTAAATTATTTAAAGCTCTCTAAACTTGCAGAGAGATAAAAAGGAACAAGTGAGGCAGGATAGGCATTAATAATAATGTACATCAGGAAAAGAAAGGAGCCATTTGACAGTCAGAAAAAAGCAGCTGAGTGAGGAGATGCTCAGAACAGGAGGCTCCAGCCTTCCCAGATGGAGGAATCCAGGTCCTGGGCCTGCTGCCTGTGTCTGTGGGGCAGTCAGAGCCCAGACCTGCTAGAGCCTGCAAGAACATCCCACTAAGGGCTGGGCCACAGTGGTTTTGGAGGTAAAATCTTTTGAAACTGAAAATAAAAATCCATTTGTTTTTCAAAGCTGTGTTTGGTGCGATGCAGATAAAGCTGTAGCACTGGGGGGTGTGAGTGCAGGGATGGAGGAAGAAATTGAGCTCCAGAGATCCCCAACCATGGATGAGTCCTGAACTCGCTGGGAATTGTCCTTTGAGCTGAAAAACTTCTCTTTAAACCCTTTTTTTTTTCCTGTAAGGTCATCCTGGAAATCGGATCGCTCGAAACCACAGATCAAAGACTTAAACCAAGAGGAAGATTCCCTGCCCCTGATGGAGGAGGTGCTGGGGACCCCTGAGCAGGCTCCAGGGGAGCTGCCCAGCCCCGAGGAGCCCGACAAGGAGCCCGTGCCCAGCGAGAGCTGCGAGGCTGAGAAGAAGGGGGACGAGAACCCCTCGGACTCGAGGCCGCTCTGCAGCCCCGAGGAGCGGCGGCACCTGCAGAGGGAGAGGCTGAACCAGATCCTGCTCAACCTCCTAGAGAAAATCCCAGGGAAAAACGGTGAGAATTCAGGCTCTGCTTGCACAGCCCCTGGGTCTCCTGCAGCTCTGGGGTCACTTGGCTGAGCTGTGTTGATACAATGAATGGTTTTGTGTGGATTTCTTGCCGGTGGGCATTAGGAAAGTCAGTTTTCTTTGTAGCCACGTTTTCCTTTGCAACAGAAATCTACTAAATTTTCCAAGTGAAATTTCTTACAACTATGACACTGTTTTGTATCATATTTTTTAGGGTCTTTTTGTATAATATTTTTAATAACCACAAAACCTTTCCATAAACTCATTCCCCCCTGCATCATTCAATATCTACAATGGAGAAACTTAACAGACAGGCCAGGAAAGACTGAGGGGAATTTGGAAAGTCTCTTTTGACCTTTCATGAGCTTTACTTTGGTTCTGAGTGCCTGCTGTAGGTGTTGTCTGAGCTGTGGGATGAGGGACACTGGTAAAGTGTGACCCTGCTTTTAAATTCAAGCCCAGGATGAGCCCTGTCCAGTCTGTCCAATGCCACACAGTCATGGACTGATGCTTCATTTGGGTTGAGAGGATTTTTGGAGCTTTTCTGGTCCAGCCATGGCTCAGGGCTTGAGTCACTCAGCACCTTTTCCAGGCATGGTTTGGATTTCCTGGAGGGAAACATCCTTGAAAGAACCAGGAATAAAGAAACAGGAATTTTGTGTTCAAGGAGCGATGGGAGGCAGCGCTCAGTGCTGAGCTCTGGGTGCCCAGGTGGGGCATCCCTCGCAGGTTGGATCCATGATCCTGGAGGTCTTTTCCCAGCTCAGTGATGCTGTAGTGACCGAGGTGCCCCTTGTGCTCTGTTGCAGCCATCGATGTCACCTACCTGCTGGAGGAGGGCTCGGGCCGGAAGCTGCGGCGCCGCACTCTGACCATCCCCGAGAGCAGCTTCAGGAAGTGACCCAGGAGGGGCAGCCGAGCTCTGGGGTCTGTCTGGGCTGGGGGCACAGCCCAGCCTGGGGAAGGAGGGCAGCAGCAAACTGACAAAATACAAACAGTAGCACCTGGGGGGCCGGGCTGGCACGGCGCCCACCCTGCTCTGCAGTGCTCTTGGTGTGTGTGTTGGTGGGCGTGCCTTGTATTGATGTTAGGTACTGAGGAAACCTCGTGGTTATTGTCCAGGATGGTCAAATTTAATTTATTTTTGCTTGATATTCCCACTCAGAGGAGAAAAAACGAAACAAAACAAAAAAATTAAAAAAAATAATAATAATAGGGAGGGCAGAGGAAAAGGACTGAGTTACTCTGAGGAGGATGTGCCCCATGGTCACTGCTCACCTGGGATTGTACCAGCCACCCTCAGCACCGCCAGGGAAGGGAATCCAGGAATCCAGAGGGGAGAGGAAAGGCCCAGTGGCTTAAAAGGAAAAGCTGCCCTGAAGCTGTGGCCTCTGATTTGCACAAGTTCCAAGAAGAGTGAAACGTCCCCAGCCGAGCACGAGGTTCGCCGTGGGACAGCTGAGCACGTGTCCCTGTGGTCTGTGCCAAGGAGAAGCTTCCAGAGGCCCTTGGAGCAGGGCAGGAGAGCTGGGATGAGGCACTTGCTGTGCGGGGGGAGGGGGTGGGGTGTGAGTTTTTTTCACTTTTTTTCTGCAGAGAAATTTTATAAAAGCGAAGTCAGCTCCTGACGCCACCATTGCTGTTGGTTTTTTTGATAAGCTGTGGTTCTCGTGTGTCTCGTGTGTTGTGCAAATAAAAATCCGTTAAAAGAAAAAAGGAAAAGAAAAAAAAAAAACAAAACGAAACGAAAAAAAAAACCACCAAAAAAAAAAAAAACAACCCCAAGGACCCTTTCACTCCGTGCCCGTCAGGCAGTATCCGAGCGAGTGTTTGTCGTGAGCTGTAGAATTTATCAACTGCTAACACTACCCTCGTGTGCTGGTGGACAGCCGAGCGTCCGGGCAGCGGCTCCCGCTGGCCCCACCCCGCGGCCATTGTCGCGATTGTCGCGATTGTCCCGCCGGCCCCCCCCCCCCCGCTGCCCCCGGACGGTGGCTTTGCTTTCCTGTCTCAGACGTACACATGCATATCCAGTCCTGTTTTAGGTGTTCTTATAAGAAATCCAGTTTTTAATGTGCCAAGTTGTATATATCTGCTGCGTGGATGTAAAGCAATACCGTAGTTACATGTTCCTTTTTATGGACCAAGCTCGTCCTAATGTACATTCTTGTTATTATTATAATTATTTTACTCTTAGTGGAACATGACTCATTCCATTAACTTTTATGTGTTGATTTAAAAAGAGAAAACAAAACAAAACAAAAAAAAAAATACAAAAAAAAAGAAAGGAAAAAAACCCTTTGAGAAAAAAAAATATTTTATTAAAAAAAAAAAGAAATAAGAAAATAGTTTGGAATATTTTCTTACTGTAGAGAAGCACTGTACAGTACCAGGAACCCTGAGTATAAAATACTCGTGCGTGTAGTAGGAATATCGCATGTCCAAACCCTCGAGTTGTCTCATTTAGTTTCAAACAGAAATCATTGTCTCAAATGGTGTTAAACACTAAAAAGTTTTTAAAAAAAAAAAAAATAAAGTGCGTACAGAAGCGAGACACTAGCTCTGTCATTTTATCTTTCTTTTGTTGAAAGACTAAACAAAATGTTTTTTAGACAATCAAATGTTAGGTAAGTGCAAAGAATTGTTTTTTCTTACTGGTGTAGAAATTAATGACTTTTTTTATTTTTTGGTTATTTTATAATACTGAGCAGACCCGTGTGTCCCCAGGATCGCCGCCGGAGCCAGGAAGCACTACGTTACTGCAAATAGAGCTGAACCTTAGTCTGCATGGGTGTAGGCTGTGTGATTGCTGAAAATAAATGCTGCTAATATATTTCCTTTTTACAAAGCATATCTAAATAGATCATTGTTTTGATGTTAATCTTTGTAAATTATGTATTACCAATTTTAACATTGGATGTAATTGCATAAAAAGCCTGCATCTCAATCCTGAGAGTCTAGTATTAAATGGAAAAATCTTTTCCTAAGGTTGGCTCGGGGGGTTTTCTTTGCTGAGCTGGGTGGGAGGGTGGATGGACAGGAGGACAGGAGGAGGTGGATGGACAGGATCCACCTGGGCAGGCTGGATCCATGGGATCCATGAGATCCATGGGATCCATGGAGTGAGGCTCAGCAGGTGCTGGGTGCTGCCCTTGGGTCACAGCACCCCCCACAGAACGTTCCAGGCTTGGGGAAAAGTGTCTGGAAAGGCCCTGGGGGTGCTGGGGACAGCAGCTGGACACGGGCCCAGGTGTGCCCAGGTGTGCCCAGGTGGGCAAGAGCCAATGGCACCTGGCCTGGACCAGGACAGTGACCCCAGCCCCTTGTGCTGCCTCTGCTGAGAGACCTCAAACCCTGGGTCAGCTTTGGGGCCTTTGTGACAAGAAAGAGATTGAGGGGCTGGAGCATGTCCAGAGCTGGGAAAGGGGCTGGAGAATCCCTGAGGGAGCTGGAAAAGGGTTAGAGAATCCCTGAGGAAGCTGGGCAGGGGCTGCAGAATCCCTGAGGGAGCTGGGCAGGGGCTGCAGAATCCCTGAGGGAGCTGGGAAAGGGGCTGGAGAATCCCTGAGGGAGCTGGAAAAGGGTTAGAGAATCCCTGAGGGAGCTGGGAAAGGGGCTGGAGAATCCCTGAGGGAGCTGGAAAAGGGTTAGAGAATCCCTGAGGGAGCTGGGAAAGGGTTAGAGAATCCCTGAGGGAGCTGGGCAGGGGCTGCAGAGTCCCTGAGGGAGCTGGGCAGGGGCTCAGCCTGGAGCAAAGGAGGCTCAGGGGCCCTTGTGGCTCTGCACAAGTCCCTGCCAGGAGGGCACAGCTGGGAGGGTCGGGCTCTGCTCCAGGGCACAGGGACAGGAGCAGAGGGAATGGCCTCAGGCTGGGCCAGGGCAGCTCAGGGTGGGCACTGCAGGAATTTCCCCATGGAAAGGGGGCTCAGGGATTGGAACTGCCCAGGGAGGGTTGGAGTGCCCATCCCTGGAGGTGTCCAAGGAACACCTGGAGGTGACACTGAGTGCTCTGGGCTGGGGACAAGGTGGGGATTGGGCTGTCCCAGCTCCTGAACACAACCCGGGAACCTGGGATCACCCACCTAGGATGGGAACCAATTCAGGAACACCCCCCTGGGATGAGAAGATGGGAACACCCCCCTGGAATGGAAACCAACCCAGGAACAGCCAGTGGGATGGGAACCAACCCAGGAACACCCCCTGGGATTGAGCCCCCAGCTGCTGGACATCTCAGAGGGTTCCGTGTGACCCCAGTGGCTCTGCAGGAGGGGTGGGGGCAGCACAGTCACTGTGAGGGGTCACAGGGGCTGTGACCACGGCTGCCTGTGAGGCAAACTGGGGCAGGAGCCATTGAATCCACACATTTGGTGCCTATTCCCAGGGGATAAACCCAAGGACCCCCCTTGTCCTGCTCAGGTTGGGGACTGTCACCCCCGGGCGTGTCCCACTGGGGCAGGGCACTCACCTGCTCAGGTGAGTGCAGAGGGATCTCTCACCTGCAGGCTCCCTCAGGAATGGAACAGCTTCTCCTCCACACCCCCTGTGTGGAACCTGATTTTTCTTTTTCCCTTTCCCAGGCTGGCTCTCTGTGATCATGAAAATGCCATGCTTGACCTCTGTGCCCCTTTTAAAGCCAAGGCCCCAGGCTGTTTATTTAAAAAGAAAATAAATAAATGGAAGTACCACCTGGCTTCCTCCCCTCCTGGCATGACCTCGTTCAAAAAGTCCAGAAGCAGCTGTGGAAATCAATCAAGCCTCCTTAAGGCGAGCCAAGGAACATTCCAATCAGGATATAACGTCACTCGTCTGAGAATAAAAATCCCAGCGAGAGAAGTGGAAATGAGAGCAGAGAGAAAGGAGAGCAGCTTCACCCGGGGCTCACACAGCGGCTCTCGGCCACCGAAAGGGGAAGTCGGGAGGGTGAAACGTGGCCGTGGGAGGGAGCAGAGGCCCAAAACCGTCCCTGGGGCCAGGCTGCTGCTGCCGTGTGGCCGCTCCCCGGCATGGCCACACCTTCCTTTCCTCGGGAGCCCAGCAGGAAATGCAAATTCTGGCACGAAATCACAAGCAATGACACAAACACCAAGAACTTGGAGCCGTTTAGCCCCTGCTGCCATCCTCTGGGCTATGAAAAGATCACTTGAAGTTTTATAAATAACCCAAGCAGTGACCTGGGCTGTTCCCAGTTGCTGCGCGGCTCCCACGGCTGCTCCCCAGCAGCTTTTCCAGGGATATTCCTGGCTCTGGGAGGCTGCAGCCGCCTCTCCCACGCTGTGGAGGAGCCTGGGCATCTTGTGGGCACCTTCTGCTGGGGTGTGAGGCCTCCCTGCTCTCCCAGGCTGGCAGCCGGGATGCTGAGAACCCGCACAGCCCCAGCACCTCCCGGCTGGAGCATCCCCTCATCCCACCCAGCCCGGCCCCTCGGCAGTGCCAGCCCCAGCGCCCATTGCCACACGTGGACACGTGAGTCACATCCTTTATTTCCAGCTTTTTCCCGGCGGAACGAGCTCATTCCAGTGGTTACGATTATTTACAGAGTGCTGGGGGGGCCGGCCCGGGCCCCGGCGGGGCTCGTGGAGGTGGCAGCGGTGGCAGGACAGACAGACGGCACGGAGGCGACGCGGGGCAGGGAGAGGAGGCGCCCCTGCCCTGGCACGGGGGGTGGGCAGCAGCTGAGGGACCCCCGAGCTGCCGCAGAGGAGCCGGGGGGACACGGTGGCAGACGGTGACCTCATGCAGCAGTGACAGGCACAGGGCAGGGTCCCCTGGGAGCCGCCAGCCCCGGAGGTGGTGAAGCTCTGGAGGTGACAGGAGACATCCCCACCCAGAGCTGGCACCGCTCCGGAGAGCTCAGCTGCTCCCTCAGGTCCCTTCCTCCTCCTCCTCCTCCTCCTCACAAAATCAGGGATGTGTAACCAACAGGAACGAGGCCGGTGCTGTTGCCATGGCAGCAGCGGATCCAGTCTTCATCCACGGTGGAGAGAAGCTCCAGGATGTCCCCTTTTTGGAAGCTCAGGTGCCCGTCGGCCGTGCCCGTGTGGTCACACAGTGCCCGGACTGCCCTGCACCACACATGTCACCCTTGTGCCACAAATGTCACCCCTGCACCACCAATGTCACCCCCTGCACCACACGTCACCCCCTGCACCACAAATGTCACCCCTGTGCCACAAATGTCACCCCTGTGCCACCAATGTCACTTTAGACTCCCCTCCCCGGGGACTCCGAGGACCCTGAGAGGCTCCCTCAGCCCTTGTGGGGTGGGAATTGGGTGGAATTTTCTCAGGCAGAGGTGGCCCCTGAGGAGGGGTCTGTACCTGGCAGAGCTGTCCTGCCAAGCAGCCCCTGGGAGGGGGAGCAGAGCAGGAGGTGTGGGGATATTGGGGTCAGTGAGGATGGGGAAGAGGGAAGCAGCCAAACACCATTTGGGATGGCCACACACCCACCCTGCCCACTGGGACAGAGCTGTTCCAACAGCCAGGTCACAGCTGCCACATGCTTGCCCCACACAAGCTGCCACGAATCCACGAAGCACACAAGAAAATGCAAAAAAACTGTCCCCAAAACGTCTGGGAAAAACAGCTGACCCCAGGTGGGCAGAGGCTCAGGTTCCCCCAAAGCCCAGCAGGAGAAGGGGATCCTTGGGGGTGCAGTCATGGCTTTCCCTTTAGGGATGTGTGCGACCCCCGGGCCGTGTCTGAGAGCAGCCCCGGCTTTCCCTCACCCAGAAAAGCCCTCGCAGCCCTGTCCATCCCATCCCATCCCAGCCCAGTCCAGCCCAGCCCAGCCCAGCCCAGCCTCACCTGCGGGCCGGGGGCAGGGCGGGCTCGGTCCTGCCCGGCTGCTGCTCCGGGGCGCGGCTCCTGTCGGGCGCCAGACCCTTCACCACCCCGGCCAGGACACGGCGGCTGGGGGCCAGCCAGCGGGACGGCCTCCTGCCAGAGCAAAGGGAGCCACCAGCTCGCCTGGGAGCCCTTCCTGCTGCTGATCTGCTCATCTGGGAGCCAGCAAGCAGCACTGAGCCTTCCCCAGGAGCTCCTGCTGCTCCAAGGCGATGGCAGCGGCGCTTGGGACGTGCATTAATTCCAAGGGAAACCCTACAAGATCCCCACGAGGCCAGCACAGAAACCCTTCCTCAGCACACCTGAGCACACAGGAACCCCTCAGCACACACAAACCCTTCCCCCTGTGCCTGCCCAAGCTGGGTCTCACCTGGACCTGGCCGAGGCGGTGTCCGGGCTGGAGGGGAAGCTCCTGGACGAGGGGTTGGTGGCTCCAAAGAGCCAGCCCAGCCAGCTGCCCTTGTCAGCACTGGGAGCATCAGCACAAGGTGCTGCCTGGCTCCTGTTGGCAGGAGGCTCTGGGGAAGCAGCCAGGAGGTTCTTTCCAGCAGTGGGATCATCCAGCTTGGTGAACACTCTGGTTCCAGTGGGCAAGAAGAGATCTTCAGGGGAAGAGGTCCCTGAGGTGTCAGTGCTGCTGCTGGGCTTTGGGCCAGAGCGTTCAGGGCCAGCTTTGGTCTGGAGGAGCTGCAGCTCTGTGCCTCTGGGCTCACTCAGGGAAGTTTGGGATTGCCCAGCCTGGCCCGGGCTGGGCTCCCCCGCCCGCAGCTTCGTCCACCAGACCGAGGGGGACTTTTCCTTGCTGGGAGCAGTGTAAATCCTGGAGCTCTGGCTCAGCTGGCCCCACCAGCCACTGAGGCCAGCCCCAGGGCCCCCAGCGCCCTCCTGAGGCCCGTGGCTCTCCGGGGGGGTGTCAGAGCCCAGCAAGGTGCGGCTGAGCTGGTCGCCCCAGCGCAGCACCTGCTGCAGGGTTTGCTGCAGGGCAGCTCCCACTGGGGGAGCAGGAACCAACCCACCCATGGTCACTTGGGACCGGCCCCCTGTGCCCCCCACCCTGCCCAGAGCATCGGGGGGGGTCTCATCCTCCAGGCTGTCCCCAGCAGCGCCACTCTGGCCCCCCAGAGACCCCCGCACGGGGACGGGGGACAGCGGGGACTGCAGCCGGCGGGACAAGGGCCGGACGTCCACGGAGAGGTGGTGGTGCTCAAAGAGCAAGTCCAGGTGGAAAGTCAGCACCGACAGGGGCTGGATGAGCAGCAGGAGCTCGTCAGCAAGGTGGGGAAGAGGGCCTTGGCTCAGGGCAAAGAAGGCCGTGGGTGAGTAAAGCACGGAGATCACACCTGTGGGGACAGGGACAGGTGAGGGAGGGGCAGAATGCCCCCTGTGCTTGTCACATCCCCAGCAAGGGCCAGCCAGGCTGCCCATGTCAGCCAGAGCACCCTCTGTGCTGAAGATACACCAGGGAAAACGATCCACCATGGAAAGTGGATGTATCCCAAGCCCAGAGTGGGATTTTCAGCCTGGCAGGTTGAGAGGGCTTGGGGAGGGAGCTCCTGGGCACCGTGTCCTTACCTGGGCTCTTCTGCAGGTGAGATATCCACAGCTCCAGCTGTTTAATGCTAAACAAGACAAAGAGAACCCAAATTAGAGCCCCTGGGACAGCTCCAAGCTGCTGTGGCAGTGAGGCTGGCGGGGCCATCACCACTCACTTCAGAAGGCCGAGGATGAAGGCGTGGAACTTCTGCCTGCTGCTGCTGAGTGGGGCCAGCCCGGCCACGTGCCAGCACAGGGAGTGCAGGGAGCGGGTGCTGGGGCCTGTGGGGGGCAGAGCACAGACACTCAGTGCCCAGGGCATGGACAGTGCCCAGAGCATGGACACTCAGTGCCCAGGGCACAGACAGTGCATAGGGCACAGACACTCAGTGCATAGAGCACAGACACTCAGTGCCCAAAGCACAGACACTCAGTGCCCAGGGCACAGACAGTGCATAGGGCATGGACACTCAGTGCCCAGGGCACAGCAGCACTCCAGGCACCTGGAGATGCCCCCAGCCTCACCCTCACCTGTCTTCACCGAGGCTTCCACCACGCTCCAGGGGGAGTTTTTCCTCTGGCCTGTGATCACATCCTTCTGGAAAGGCTTCAGCCCGTCCTCCACCAAGGCATAGAGCGCAGGGCACAGGGTGTGCAGCAGCAGGTAGCCCACATCGGGGTTGAGCCGGCTGTCCCCCAGCTGGGCCTGAGGGAGGCACGAGCAGAGGGGAGGGAAGGGAAGGGCAGCACCGGCCCCTGATTCCGCTGGGACGGATGAGGGAATCCCAAAATCCTTCCTGCCCAGCCCAGCCCAGCTCTCACCTTCTGCACCAGGTTCCGTGCAGTGCTGAAGTGGGCGATGACCTTGTCCACAGCGGAGCTGACGGCGACCAGCAGCGCTGGGGACGAGGGAGAGGAGGAGAGCAGGAGGAGAGGAGGAGAGGAGGGTCAGCTCAGAGCGACACACCGGGCACCGAGCAGCCCTGGACACCACCGGACCCTGCAGCGCCCACGGTGCTGTGCTGGAACCGGGACCTGCGGTGGCGGCTGCAGCCGCGTTCTCCGGCTGGCCCGGATCACGGGCCGGGGGCAGGCAGGGCCGGGCCCGGTGCGGGCAGCGCTGCCGGTCCCTGCCTGCAGCGTCCCCTGCCCCAGCCCAGCGCTGCGGGTGCCCCGGACACCGACCCGGCCCGGGACGAGCCCCTCGCACCCTCCCGACCCCGCGGGTCCCGTTGCCCCCCTCCTCCCCTCCCGCCCGGTTCTGTCCCACTCCTCCGGCGAGGATTTGCCCCAACCTTTCGTTTGCTCGCCATGGGGCGCCTCCGCTCTTCCCCCGCCGGGCCGGGCGGCTCCGGCGGCGGCTCCGGCGGCGGCTCCGGCGGGGAGCGGCTCGGGCCTGGCTGGAGAGAGCGGGGCAGCGGGGTCAGGCGGGGCGGCGGCTGGAGCGCTGCCCGGGCCCGGGGGAGGAGCGGGGCCGGCGGCGGGGCCCAGCTCGCTCCGGCTCATGGAGCCGCGGGGCGAAGGGCGGCGGGGCCGGGCCGGGCCGGGCGGAGGAAGCGCGCTGGGAGCCGCGGGGCGGAGCGGCACCGGGACAGCCCCGGCACGTCCCGGGCCATGCGGGGACACCCCCGGACCGCGCCGTGCCCGGCCCGGAGCGCCCCGGGATCGCTCCCACCGCCCGGGGACCCGCACCGGGCCCCGCATCCCCCAGGCAGGACCCCGGAAGGAGCCAGACTCACTCACCCCCAGACTCACCCCAGACTCGCCCCAGACTTATCCCCAGACTTACCCCCAGACTCGCCCCAGACTCACCCCCAGACTCACCCCAAACTCACCCCAGACTCATCCCCAGACTCCCCCCAAATTCACCCCAGACTCCCCCCAGACTTATCCCCAGACTCCCCCCCCAAACTCACCCCGCACTCACCCCAGACTCCCCCCCAGACTCACCCCCCATGCCGGTCTCGTCTCCTCTCCGGGCCGCCCGTGGCACCGCGGGGTCCCCGCCGGGCGCCCCGAGCCTCCGGAGCGGGGCAGTGCCCAGCCCCTTTTCCCCTGGGGGCAGCCCCCCCTTCTCCACATCCCTGGGCTGCCCCTCCGCGATGGGCTGCAGGCTCGGCCGGGCTCTCCTTCTCGGCTGGTGGCTGTCGCCGTGTGCCAGCCCCGGTGTCCCCCCCAGGGACGCGGGGGGTCCCCAGCCCGGGGCGGGCACCGGGGGCACCGGGGGGTGCTGGGCCGGCTCTGCCCGCGGGCCCTTGGGCTGCCTGGCGGCGCTGCGGGACCGCAGCTCCTTGAACGTGGTCACCTCTCTCTGCTTGGGGCCGGGCGGCCTGGCTGGCCCGTCCTGCTGGGGCTGGGGCTGGGGCTGGGGCTGGGGCTGGGGCCGGGCTGGCTCCTGGCCCACCGTGCCCGAGAGCAGCTCGCTGGTGGGGGGCAGCTCCGTGTCAGGCGAGAACACGATCAGCCAGTCACTGCGGTCAACCCTGGCCTGGGCAGGTGTGGGTCCAGCCGCGTTCCTCTTCCTCCTCTGGGCCAGCTCGTGGAAGGAGGTGATGGTCTTGGTGGCCGTGTCTCTGCAGAGCTCAGCCGGGCCGGCCCTGGGCTCCGGGCCCAGCTGCTGCTCCGCTCTGTGCGCGTTCAGGACCTGCAGCCGCCGCCGGGGCCGAGGGGGCACGGGCGGGGGGACCCCGCCGGGCCGGGGCCGCGGCTCCGCAGCGCTGCTCGGGACACCGGGATCCCTCCGTTCCGGCACGGGCGGCGGGGCCGGGGGCGCGGCATCGGCCTCGGGGAGGGGGTTGCAGTTGGGGTCTAGGTCGGGGCAGGTCTCCGGTGCTGCTGTGCTGGGAGAGAGCTCCTCGCACTGAGAATCGAGCGAGTTGTTGCTGCAGAGGCTGTCCGGGCTCTTGCTGGCCACAGAGCTCTTGGTGGCTCTCGAGGGCACCGGGGAGTTGTGGTTGGCATCTCTCCCATGGCACGTCCTGTGCTGGTCAGTCAGAGACTCTCCATCAGCCAGGGGCTCTCTATCAGCCAGAGACTCTGCATCAGCCAGAGATTCTCCATCAGCCAGAGACTCTCCATCAGCCAGGGGCTCTCTATCAGCCAGAGGCTCTCCATGCCAGGCATTTTCTGTGGGAATGACGTTCAGCTGCTTGTCAGGGGACTGGGACCCTGCTCTGGCAAACTCCTTGCAGTACACCGAGACTGGGGAGTCATCCAAGCTGAAATCCGAGCAGCTACTGACAGAGGAGGAGGAGGAGGAGGAGGAAGAAGCCAGATCACAAGGGGGATCACAAGGGGACGCCGCCTCCTCCTCGTCTCCGCTGTGCAGGCAGGGGAAATCCTCAGGGTTCTGCAGCCCGAGGGTCTCTGGCTCCGGAGCGTGGGACTCACAGCAGCGACATTTCACCGAGGGATTGTTGGAATTGGCATCCACCGGCTCCCGGTTCTCCGGGCACTGGGTGCAGCCTGTCTGCTCCCCCCCCGCCCGTGGAGCCATCCTGGAGCTCGGGGTGCCGGGAGAGGTGCAGCCCCAGGGAGATGTGCTGCAGGTGGATGTGGTTGAGGTTGCACAGGAGGCCTTTCTTTGGAGCCAGCATGGTGCTGCCTCGCTGGAAGTGCCCAGGGCTCCCAGGAAAGGCCAGCAGCTCCTCTCTTCACACCATCCAGCTCCCTGCAAGCACCAAACACCCTCCTGGTCAGGGAAGAACACGGCAGGACCAACCTGGAGAGAGGCACAGCCGGGGGCAGAGGGACAGCAGTGACCTTGCAGCAGGGCCTGGCACAAGGGCTGGGGGTTAGAGAAAGGGATGTGCCCCGAGGGAGGGGCTGCCCCACAGCTTCCTGCCAGGCTTGGGACTCTGCAGCCGGGCAGGGACTGAAGGCAGCCGCTGGTCCCTGGAGCATGGCCTGGGAACGATCCCAGGAAGCTCGGCTGGCCCGGGGCTGGATTCCCTCCGGAGGGTCGGGAGCATCTCGGGGATGCCGTCAAGGAGAAAACGCCCTTGGAGCCTCGTCAAGGCGGGGCGGGCAGGGGGGGACGCTGTCCTGTCTGGGGGCGGTGGCACCAGGGGGGCTCAGGGACCAGGGCTTGGCCGGAACCGCCGCAGAACCGGCACCGCACCACCGGGCCTGGCTTTACCGGGGGGGAGCCCCAGCCCCCGGCACCTGCTGGAGGCTCCGGGCAGGAAACGGGCAGCAGCGAGCGCGGGAGGGCGGCTCCGAGCATCTGAGCATCTGCCAACCCCGAGCATCCCCCGGCCCCGAGCATCCCCCGAGCATCCTCCA
Source organism: Molothrus ater (assembly GCF_012460135.2). Taxonomy (NCBI): domain Eukaryota; kingdom Metazoa; phylum Chordata; class Aves; order Passeriformes; family Icteridae; genus Molothrus; species Molothrus ater. The sequence continues at coordinate 2,830,300 of NC_050506.2, read as the reverse complement.
TCCCCGAGCATCTGCCAACCCCGAGCATCCTCCGAGCATCCTCCATCCCCGAGCATCCTCCGGCCCCGAGCATCCCCCGGCCCTGGGGCGAGCACCGGCGGCCCGGCAGCAGGAGCGGCCCTGCTGGGCGCGGCCCTCCCCATCCCCCTGCAGCCCCCGCCCGGCTCCATCCCCTTCCCCGTCCCCCGCTCACCTCGGCGCTGCGGCGGCGAATGCGGCTGCGGGAGGGAGGGAGGAGCCGCGGCCCCGCCGCCGCCCGCCGGGAGCCGCCCGGTCCCGCCCCGCCGCCGGCGGGGGCGGCGCTCCGGGCATCCCCGCACCCCGGAAAGCACCGGAGGGGTACCGGCACATCCCGGCACATCCCGGCACGCCCCTCCCCGCACACAGCAGCCACGCACCTACAATAATTTATATTTATTGTTCAGATGGCTGAACCCCCCCGGCCACCCCCGCGCACCTTCTCGAACCCGCCCCCGGCCCCGCCCAGGGCAGGGAGCAGCTCCAGCCCCCTGCCAGGCCCCTCCATCACTTCTGCCGCTTGTAAATCTTCTGTGCCAGGTCCAGGAAGATGTCCCTGGGCAGGCGCCGGGCGTGGCTCCCGATCAGCGCCTGCAGCCGCCCGTAGCTGCTCTCCTCGTACTCCCGGAACGCCGCCTGCAAGCCCAGGGCATCGTAGAGCTCCTTCACCTTCGCCACCTTCTGGGGCTCCTTAGAGCCGTAGTTCTCCTGAGGAAAAACCCTGGAGTGAGTCAGGGCTATGCCAGCCCATGGGGCAGCAGCTTTGTTCTCTCTTTGTTACTGTGATATTTGATGAAAAATCTTTTGGCTAGGATTTTTTCCCTTGGGAAGATGAGAAGCTTCAGAGGAAAAGAAAAACAATATTATCTGATGGCTTCTCCTTGTGTTCTGCTGCTTTGGGATGTGGCAGGTGCATTTTTGATTGGTTCCATGTGAATTGTCTTTACTCAATGACCAATCCCAGCCCAGCTGTGTCAGACTCTCTGCTCTGTCACAGGTTTTTATTATTCATTCTTTTTTTAGTCTTCTGATATATTCCTTTTTTTATTGTTTAGTATATAATTCCTTCTAACATAATATCATATCATAATAAACCAGCCTTCTAAGAATTATGGAGTCAGATTCACCTCTTCCCTCCTCCCAGGACCCTCACACACAACACCCCAACACTCTCTTCTTTCTTCTCACCCTCCTCCTCCCAGCCAGGTGACAGCCCCTGGCACTCAGGTGCCCATGCAGGCACTCCAGGTGCCCATGCAGGCACTCCAGCCCCTCTGCCAGGTGTGTGATGCCAGCCTTACCTCCAGAATCTGCCTCTGCTGTGGCGTGGCCCTCTGCAGACACTGCACCACCAGCCAGCTGCACTTGTTGTCCTGGATGTCGGTGCCAACCTTCCCTGTCAGGGCTGGGTCCCCGTAGCAGTCCAGGAAATCGTCCTGTGGGACAATGGCAGGGCCTGAGTGCCACAGCCAGCAGCTGGCAAGGACCCAAGGGTGCAGGGACACCTCCTACCTGGATCTGGAAGAACTCCCCCATCTCCAGCAGGATAGCTTTGGCATCCTCGTGCTCCTCCTTACCATCAATGCCTGCCTGGGGGAGGGAATAACAGGGATAAAAAAGCCTTCCAGGACCTGGGGATAAGGTAAAGCCTTCCAGGACCTGGGATAAGGTAAAACCTTCCAGGACTTGGGCATTAAGCCCTCCAGGATCTGGGGATCAAGCCTTCCAGGACCTGGGGCTAAAGCAAAGCCTTCCAGGGCCTGGGATAAGGTAAAACCTTCCAGGACTTGGGCATTAAGCCTTCCAGGATCTGGGGATCAAGCCTTCCAGGACCTGGGGCTAAAGCAAAGCCTTCCAGGGCCTGGGGCTAAAGCAAAGCCTTCCAGGACCTGGGGACTGAGCCTGCCAGGACCTGCCCTGCTGGCCAGCCTGGCAGGAGGGTGAGGCCCCAGCACACTCACCATGTACATGGCTGCAGCCACGGGCAGGTAGAAGGAGTAAAACGCTGTCTTGTACTTCACAATGGCCTTGTACCTGTGCCAGAGGAACCAGGCTGAGCCCCAGGGCCCCCCTCTGCAGGGCAGGGACTGCAGGGCACCCCAAAACCCAGCCCCGGGCACCCCAAAACCCAGCCCCGGGTTGAGCAGGGCAGGGAGGGGACCTGGCTCTGCCCCCCTGTACCTCTGCTCGCTGAACCTGCTCAGGTCCACCTGGGAAACTGGAGCAGTGATGAGGTCCAGAGCCTGCCCCAGCTCGGTCTGGTAGCCTGTCTGGAGAGGAAAGAAAGGATTTGTGGCCTCACTGCAGCTTTCCAGTGTTTAAAGGGGTTGTGAAAAACAGGGAGGAGGATGTTCTGCATGGGGAGAATGAGATACAGGGTGATGGTTGTGACACATCAGTGATATTGGTACTGGCAGGAATTCCTGGCTGTGAGGGTGGGCAGGCCCTGGCACAGGTGCCCAGAGAAGCTGGGGCTGCCCCTGGATCCCTGGAAGTGCCCAGGGCCAGGCTGGACAGGGCTTGGAGCAGCCTGGGATGGTGGGAGGTGTCCCCATGGCAGGGGGGTGGAACTGGATGATCTTTAAGGTCCCATCCAGCCCAAACCAGTCTGGGGTTCCATGATTCATTCCCACAGCCCTCCAGGACAGTCCCAACCCCACAGTGCAGAGCCCAAGCCCCGTTTCAGCTCTTCTTTGGGTCTAAAGGCAGGACCTGTCTGTCACAGCCACATTTTATGAAAAATCCTTTTGTTAAGATCTTTTCTCCTGAGAAGCTTCAGCTTCCCCATGTTTTGCTGCTTTGGAATGTGATTTAGAGAATTGTTTACCCAGCATGTGAAATTGTTTTTACTTGATGACCAATGACAGCCACCTGTGTTGAGGCTGTGAACAATCACAAGATTTTGCTATCATTCCTTTCTAGTCCTTGCTGAAATCCTTTTTTCTATTCTTTTAGTATAGTTTTAATGTATAAATTTTCTCTTAATATAATATATATTTATTTTTATACAATTTATATATAAATATATAATTATATTTATTATAATTATATATTATATTATATAATTAACATAATATTTATGCTTATATTATATAAATATATAATTTATTTCTATATACAAAATAATAAGTCAGCCTTCTGAAACATAGAGTCAAGATTCTCATCCTGGGACCCTCAATCAGCACCACACACAATCCAGGAATTTCAGGAACACATCAGAAAACAGGCCCAGACCCCAAGAAATCCCCAAGGAAGGGTTTGGGGAGCCAGGCTCACCTGCAGGAAGAGCTCCAGCAGGTGCAGGTAGAAGGGCTGCTGCCCACAGTACTTCCTCAGCAGCCTGTACACCGAGGACTCCAGCAGAAAAGCATCATTGATGGCATCCAGCCCGATCCCCTCCTGCAGCAGAGAGGCAGGGAGGTGTCCCAGAGGCTGGGAGCCCCAGGACAGGCAGGAGGTGTCCCAAAGGCTGGTGAGCCCCAGGACAGGCAGGGAGGTGTCCCAAAGGCTCACGGCCCCCAGGAAAGGCAGGGAGGTGTCCCAAAGGCTCACGGCCCCCAGGAAAGGCAGGGAGGTGTCCCAGAGGCTCCTCGCCCCCAGGGGACACCCCCAGCCCTGAGCAGGGCTCTCCTGAACGCTCTCACCTTCTTGTACCAGCAGAGCTGCCCCCGGCGGGTCAGGGACGCGTCCATGATGTCGTCGGCCACCAGGAAAAAGGCTTGGAACTGCCAGAGGCTGGGTCAGGGATGGGGGAACCCCGGGGGTCCCATCCCCAGGGGTTCCCATGCCCAGAGGGATCCAATCCCTCGGGGGTCCCCATCCCCATTGGGGTCCCATCCCCGGAGGGGGTGCCACATCCAGGAGGGTCCATGCCCAGAGGGTTCCATGCCCAAACGGGGGTCCCATATCCAGGGCTCCCATCCCCGGGGGGTCTCCCATCCCCATTGGGGTCCCATCTCCCAAGGTGTTCCCATCCCCCGGGGGGTCCCCATCCCTAGGGGCGTTTCATCCCTAGGGGGGGTCTCGTCCCCAGGAGGGTCCCATCCCCATTGGGTCCCCATCTCCAGAGGGTTCCATCCCCTTTGGGGTCCCCACCCCCACTGGAGGGGTCCCGTCCCCACTGGGGGGTCCCCACCCCCATTGGGGGGGTCTCCATCCCCTTTGGGGTCCCCACCCCCATTGGGGGGGTCTCCATCCCCAAGAGGGGGTCCCGGTTCTCACCAGCTCGATGCACCAGCCCACGGCCAGGGCGCAGCGGAGGCTCTCCGGGTCCTGCCGCTCGGGGCCCGCCAGCCGCCGGAACGCGGCCAGTACCGTCAGCCCCCGGTTGCACTTCCCGCCCGGCGCGTTGTACTCCAGCACCTGCGGAGCGCAGCCAGGTGAGCAGCCATGACCTGACCCCCCCTCCATCCCCGGTGCCGCCGCCCCCTCCCCGTTCTCACCTGCTTCAGCCGCGCCACGGCGTCTCCCACCTCCGGGTGTCCCAGCATGTCCTCCGTCAGGTCGCGGACGATCTGCGGGAAGAAGGCGGCGAACTCCTCGCGCTCGGCCGCTGCCCGCGCCCCGCTATCGCCGCTCATGGTGCCGGTTCGCGGTGCGGGTTCACGGTGCCGGTTCACGGTCCCGCCGCTGCCGCCCGCGACCTCCACGGCGTCTCTGGCCCCGCCCCCGCCCCGCCCCCCGCGCGGGGCACGCCGGGACGCGCAGTCCCGAAGCGCGGCCGCGGCCGCTTACAGCGATGCCGCTGGACTACAACTCCCAGTGTGCCCGCGCCTGAGGGCGGGCCAGCGGGCACGCGGCTGCAGCAGCGCCCATTGGCCCGTTTCATCGCGCGAGGATGAGCCCAAGGCGGCTGAGCCAATAGAAGCGCGGCGGGGGCGGGAGCGAGGCCGGTGATTGGTGGAGAGGGGGAATGGAGAGAGAGCCCGGCGTGGCGCGGGGGCGTGGCGGGGATTGAGGGCGTGGCTTTAGGGCGTGGCTTTAGGGCGTGGCTTTAGGGCGTGGCGGGGCGTGTTCGGTAACCGGACGGGGACAGGGGGCGCGGGCACCCGGACGGGGACAGGGCTGCGCTGGAACTGGGGCCGAACGGGGCTGTGGGGGGCCAGTGTGGGGGGCCAGTGTGGGGGGCATGCGGTCTGTGGGGTTGTAGGGCAGGTTTGGGGCGCTGTGCGGGTGTCTCCGTGCAGGTGTGGTACAACACGCGACTGTGGGGTGCAGCGCAGGTGTGGGGTGCCGTGCGGCTGACATGCTGTGCAGGTGTGGGTGCATCACGGTTATGGGGTACAGAGCAGTTATAGGGTGCAGAGCAGTTATGGGGTACAGAATAGTTATAGGGTGCAAAGCGGGTGTGGGGTGTGCTGCAGACTATGTGGGGTGCAGAGCAGGTGGGGGGTGTGCTGCAGACTGTGTGGGGTGCAGAGGGGCTGTGGGGTACAGAGCAGTTATGGGGTGCAGAGGGGCTGTGGGGTGCAGAGCAGTCATGGGGAGCAGAGCGGGTGTGGGGGTGTGCTGCAGACCATGTGGGGTACAGAGCAGCTGTGGGGTGCAGAGCAGGTGTGGGGTGCAGAGGGGCTGTGGGGTACAGAGCAGTTATGGGGTACAGAGCAGCTGTGGGGTGTGCTGCAGACCGTGTGGGGTGCTGTGCAGGTGTGGGTGCAGTGCTGTTATAGGGTACAGAGCGGCTGTAGGGTGTGCTGCAGTTATAGGGTACAGAGCAGTTTTAGGGTACAGAGCAGCTGTGGGGTGTGGTGCAGATATGGGTGCAGTGCTGTTATAGGGTACAGAGCATTTTTAGGGTACAGAGTGGATGTGGGGTGTGCTGCAGACCGTGTGGGTGCTGCACACGTACGGGGCACCTGCAGTACAGGTGTGGAGGGTGGGTTGCACCGCACGCCCGTGTGCCCGTGGGAGCTCCCGGGTTCTGGGGAGGGGTCCCGCTGCCCACGGGCCCTCGAGGGGACACGGCAGGGGTGACCCGGGCCGGGCACACGCGGTGCCACCTTCCCGCTGCTGCCCGCAGCTCCTGCCTGGGCCCCCGCCCCGCAGATTGGCGCCCGCCCCGAATCCCCTAATCCCGGCTCACCCACGTTAATTAATCTCTCCGTGGTGCCCTCTAATCCCCCTCCCGCCGCCACCGGGACGCGGGGACTCGGGGCAGAGCCTCCGGTTCCAGGACGGGTGTCCTTGGGGAGCGGGAACCGGGCACGGGCGGGGGCTCTGCCCGCATCCCCGGGGCTCTGCGGGGCCCCGTGTCCCGGGGCTTTGCCCTCAGCCCCGGGCGGGCAGCGGGGCTCTGCCGTGACCCGGTGGTCCCCGTGCCTCGGCCGCCAGAGCCGCCAGCCCTGCCGATGGACACCAACTGGATGGGAGAGTGTTGGAATAGGAGTAGGACATGTGCTGGAATTCATTCCCCAAAAATTCCCTTTTTGCCCTGCGCCCCCTTAATCAGGCTGGCTGCGGTGTAATCTGAAATAATCAAATTAGAGACAAACCGTTAATCAGCGTTGAGCTCTTCGTGTGTCACGGAGCCTAATTCCTGTGGGGAGCTGGGGGGGGGCCGCCAGCACCGTCCTGCGGGCCGGGACTGCCCCGGTAACGGTGGGGTGAGGGCAGGGGGTGCCCCGGTAACGGGGGGCTGAAGGCCGGGACTGCCCGGTAACGGGGGGCTGAAGGCAGGGGGTGCCCCGGTAACGGGGGGCTGCGGGCAGGAACTGCTCTGTTATGCGGGGCTGCAGGCCGGGGCTTCCCCGGTAAGGAGGGGCTGAGGACAGGGGCTGGCCCGGTAACGCGGGGCTGCGGTGGGGAGACCGGGCAGGGCACAGTGGGGTGGCCACCAGCCCTCGTGTCCTGTCTGTCCCCGTGTCCTGTCTGTCACCGTGTCCTGTCTGTCCCCGTGTCCTGCCACCACCGTGTCTTGCCTGGGGGCTGTGGCCGGTGACAGAGCGCGGCCGTGCCCCGAGAGCCGCTCCAGGTGCCGCAGTGCCGTGGCTCGGGTGCCCCGGCCCACCTTGCGCTGTGTGACCTTCATTTAATCGCGTTAATGCCTCGAGTGCTGCTCTGCAATCAGGCGGTATCAAACCCTCCCCTCCCCCCGGCAATAAAAGCACCGGAGATGGAAAGGGGAAAATAACCAAAGATTAAACATTAATCTGCCCATGGCCGAAAGGGACCGGGCTGGGTGGGAGGGCACCTGTTGTCTTTGGGCTCCTGCCGTGCCACCCTGGTCTGTGGGGCCGGGGAGAGGCCCCTCGATGGCTCCCGAGGGCTTCTTGGCTCTGCAGAAGGCCAGGATTGGAGCCGGGGTGCTGCAGCATCCCCCTGTCCTGCCCCATCCCCGGGCACGGTGCTGTGGGTCGCAGGAGGTGCAGAAGGAGTTTCCCCTAGACCAGCTCAGAATCTCTCTTTATTATTTAAATCCATTATGTACAACGACCAAAAAATAAAAAAACGCTCTTAAATTCTCTGCGATATGAAAACTACAAGCTCTGTACATGGACTGCCGTGAGTGCAAGAGTGGAGGATCATGGTCTTTGGTGGCTAAACTTGCGCCCCCAGCCCCTGCAGCCTCCCCCGGGGTGGGCACCGGGCCACGAGGTGCCCACGGCGGCGGTGCCAGGAGCGCAGGGCGGCTCCGGCTCCCGACACGGGGCTGTGCAGTGAGGAGGGAGCTCGGTGCTGTCCCCGCACGCTCTGCGGGGCGCTGGGATGGCCGCTAACACATCTACATCACGCGTGGGAACACAGCCCGGGGACTCGGGACAGCAGCGCGGCTCCGCTGCAGCCCCCGCCCGACGGAGCGCGGGGATGGAGCGGGACGGGGGGTGAGCAGGGGAGGGCGGTTGAAATCCGTGGAAAAAAGGCAGTGCAGGACATCCCCTGCCGGGATTCCTGTGGGCTGGTGCTCCCAGAGCAGCCCCGAGCTCCGGACTGCTCCCGACGCCCCAAAACACGAGGGTGGAGAACGGGACACCTCACTTGGGGAAGTACCGAGGGGAACGAGACCTCGCCCGCTGCGCTGGGGGTCCGGCGGGCCCCGCTCGGCCCCAGAGCACGAAGACAAGCCATGGTTCCTGACTCCGGGAGAGGGAAGCAGCTGGCACGGCGCGGTGGGGACGGAGGGGACTACTACTCTAACCAGGACTGAACACGGTTGGCCCAAAGCGACACTGGAAGCAGAGCTCGGCTGCTTGGCAGAGCCACGACTCGCACACACATTGCACACTACTGTCTCTGGAGGGGGAGGGATGGGGCATCTGCGGGGACCCCGGGCTCCTGTTGGACGGGGGGTGACCCCACAGCCCCACACGTCACCCAGGCGCTGCCCGGGATTGGCATCTCTTTGTGACAGCCTTTTGCTCCTGTGGCACCGGTGACTGGCATCTCCAGGGGACCTGGAAATGGACTGCAGGGCAGGGCAGGGGAGCAGAGCCCGGGCTGAGCATCCTCCTGCAGCCACAGGCAGTGGGGGCCCTGCAGGTGACCCCCTGAGCATCCTCCTGCAGCCACAGAAGGGTCCTCTTGGACTGACCCTCTGAGCATCCTCCTGGAGCCACAGAGGGTTCCCCTTGGGCTGACCCTCTGAGCATCCTCCTGGAGCTGCAGGCAGCAGAATTCCCCCAGGCTGCCCCCATGGGGGCACATGGAGGGGCAGTGCCCGGCTGTGGGGCAGAGCCCTGCCCAGCAGCACATCCCAACCTCCCTGGCACTCAGCACCTCTGAGGCAAAACGGTCCCACAAGCAGGGGAGAGGGACTGGGGGGCTGCTCCTCTGCCCCCCAGCGTTGCCCCTTGGCACTCGTCACACCAGGGGAGCCCTGCCCAGGACCCCCAGGTGGTCCTGGCACTCTGGGAAGGGGAAGTGCTGACCCTGGGCCCCCACGCCCCTGCCATGGGCTCCAGCCTCCTCCCTCCACCCGGGCAGAGGACCCAGGGGGTGCCTCTGCCTCCTCACCCTGAAGGCAAAGGCGCTGGGCAGAGCAGTCTGGGGACCGAGGTGGGCATCGGGCAGCCCCCTGCTGTGACAGAGGACAAGCTGGAGGAGCTGCCATTGTCAGCCTGCCCCGAGCCAGGCTGTGGGACACACGGCACAGAGAGTGGGGGGCCCAGCCCCCGAGGGGCAGTTATGGGCATCTGAGCTCCCCAGAGAGGCCAGAGTTTGGGCAAGGGCTCTGACCTGTCCTATGCCTCCGGCAGGAGGGCAGACTCACAGATGGTGATGAGCAAGGAGGGGGAGAGCCCGGGCAGGGTGACCCCCTTGGGGCAGTCAGCAGAGCCCCCTCCTCATCCAGCTGGGCCATGCCCATCCCTGCCGTGTCCCCGTGCCTGAAACAGCCCCTCCATGGCCCCGCCTGGTGCCTCTCACCTCATTTTCCCTCCGACACGGTGGGGCTGGTGCTCTGCTTCTCCTGCCTCCTCTGCCGCCGGCACGCCCGGCTCCCTCCTGCCCGTGCGGCCGCCGCCAGGACTCACATGTTGGACGGGAGTTTGGGCTTCGCCGTTTCCACCTCGGGGCTGAAGGCCACGGAGCCCTTGCGGGAGGGACCGGCTGCCTGCCGGGACGCGGGGCCCGGGGACTGCGGCGTGGAGCGGCCGGGCTGAGCCAGCGATCCCGAGGGCATCTGCTGCGAGTGTGCGGGCATCCCCGAGCACGGCTTGGCCAGCAGTCCGGCTACCGAGGGCGAGGACCTGCGGGCCAGGTTCCCTGCAGATTTCCTGCCCTGCTTCAAGGAGCTCCCGTCGGCTTGCTGGGCCACTTTTGGGAAGGGAGGGCTGGGAGGCGGAGAGGAGCCGGACATCCTGGGTGAGCCGCCCCACCGGCAGCCCCTGGATGCTCCTGTGCTTCACCAGCTGCTGGGGATGCATCAGGAGCGAGATGTGCGAGCCGGTGGCTCGGGACAGGCTGTAGTGGAGCGTTCTCCCGCGGCAGCGCCTGCTCGGAGCTGGGGGACGCAGCGCCCGCCCGCTTGCTGCAGCAGCGAGGTGGAGACCGAGGCGCCGCGGGACCGGGAGAGCTGGGGCTGGGGGCCGGCCGGGGGCTGCTTGGCCCCCGCTGGCATCTCCGCCCTCTGCGCCGTGCGGGGCAGGGGCTGCGCCCCCGAGCTGGGTCTCTGGGCCCCCGCGCTCTCCAGCGGTACCTGGGACTGGAGCATGGGCGAGGAAGGCGAACCTGCGGCCGGCGTCTGCAGGTGGGACTGAGCCCCGGAGGGCGAGCTCACCGAGGAGGGCCGGGAGCCGCCCAGGCTGGGCTGGGAGCGGCGCACGGGCTTGGTGAGCAGCGTGGCTTCGGGAGAGAGCGGGCTGGAGATGGAGGAGGGCGGCAGGAAGATGTGAGCCTGCAGGCTGTGCTGGTGGGTCAGCGCGATGGCCACGTTGGTGGTGGCGGCGGCTGTTTGCAGGGGTGCGTGCACCAGCGGCTCCCAAATCACCGGCTTGCCGCTCAGCTCCCGGCCCATCGCCATCTGCTGCAGGTCCTGGATGTTGTGGGCCATGTCCTGGTCGTGCTTCACGATCTGCTGGATCATCTCGGTGTTCAGGGGCCCCGAGCTGTGCTCGGCTCGCTTGCGGAGCAGGATGGAATTCTTCTTCCCTGGAGGGGAGGCAGGAGTGTCACCGACACTGGGACCGCGGGCTCTCGGGGACAGTGTGGAGGGCAGGGTGGCACTGGGGAAGGGACAATAAAACCTCACCAGCGTTCCAGGGGAAGGGCCTAGATTAGAGCAGTGGAAGCAGCAGGGACCAAACAGGAGAGTCCTGACTCCAAAGGGACTGGGGGGCTGGGGTCCTGCTTGTCCTCCACAGGCAAGGAAGGGTGAGGACGAGCAGCTGGTCACTGCCAAACACTGCAAGGACCGACCGTCAGTGCACTTACATTTCCCCAGGGAAACCTGTCCTATGGATCTTGCTGGGGGGGAGAGAGGGCAGGCTGCTTCCCCATGCTCCCCATCATCCTCATTGCTGGGCACCCATGGGGCTGGGGCACTCATCCCAGCTCTGTGACTCCACACCTGTGTGCCTGGGGGTCTGTGGGCCCTGGGGTGGCTGCAGAGGTGGCTGTGCTGAGCCCAGGAGGCCCCTCCTCCTCACCTATGCGGTCCAGGCGGTCCATGGCCACGGTCTCGAAGGCTCTCCTCATCATGGGGTACTCCTCCAGCACCTCGTTGAAGTTGTCCACGGCCAGGGAGTACAGGCGGCAGTAGGTGTCGGCTCTGACGCTGGCCGTGCGCCTGCCCCGCGTCAGCAGGCAGATCTCTGCAGGGACACGGGGCTGGCCTCAGGGTGACACAGCCATCCAGCCCCCTGCCGGCCCTGGGAGCAGGAACAGCACTGCCCAGCACCCCAACACCCTGCACAAAGCATGGCTCAGAGGCAGGGACAGACCCCGCAGCCTCTCTCCTTGCCCAGGCATTTTCCTCCCTCTCCAGGCCATGGAGACACCCCCAGGTGTGGCTGCTGTGATGGCCTGGCCTGTTTCCCTCCCAGAGCTGTGCCTGTATCCTATAAACTGGCTCAGATGTTCTGCTCTAACCTCCTCTCCTCCCTGGCCAGCAGTGGATGCTCCCCTGCCCCAGCCAGACAGAACTGGCGTGGAGACCTTGGCACTTTGACTGGATGCCAAGACTTTGGCACTGGACAAGAGGAGAAGGGGCGCAGAAACATCAGGGATGCCCCAGCTTCTGCTCCTGGGCAGCTTTTGGCCCCTACTCTGTCCACCAGCTCCCCAGCCCAGCCTCACCCCCAAAGTAGGAGCCATCAGACAGCTTGGTCTCCTTGTTGCCCTTGGTGAGGATGCTGACCACGCCGTGCTGGATGAAGTACATCTTTTTGCCCACGGTGCCCTCACGGATGATGAAGTCCCCAGGCTGGAAGACCTCGAAGCGCAGCTTGGTCAGCATGGCTGTCACAAAGTTGGGGTCAGCGTTGGCAAACAGGGGCATGTTGGCCACCAGGTTGCGGCAGTTGAAGTTGATGATTTCCTGTGGGGTGAGGATGAGGAGCAGCTCACGGGTGTGGCCACATTTCACTTCACAGAGAAAAGCAAGACACAAATTCTTCCCAAGAATATTTCTGTGTTTCACATTCTCTGAACCTCAGAGAAAGGAAAAACAATTCTTCTCGTTTGCTGTGCCTGTGT